>NW_004797458.1:715994-717031 GCF_000002075.1 Aplysia californica | reverse complement strand
AAAATTCTTGGACCACTTTGAAAATGAACTCGCCTTTGGTATCTGTTTCCAACATTTTCGCAAATAACAATTCTTGCATTATTTCCTCACCCTCTATAAACTGATATCCAGTTAAAGGCTGAGCTCACGTCCTTTCAGCATTTTGCACAGTGATTCCTCATTATTTGCTTAATCTCATCAATACGTCTTTGAACGGTATCGTCACTTAGTGGGAGAACTTTCAACACAGGCACCGGGACACGTTGCAGGACTGTGCTGACCACCTCTCTTATTGCAGGCAATATGAGGTCCTCACCAATAGCATGGTGTTTGCCTGCCTTTGTAATTAGCTGAGATAAATTATATGTTGCTCGTAAGCCTTCATCAGCTTGATCGACGTTGGCTGCAAACGTCGGTTTAACTGATTTTCATTTCTGAAAATTGATCTTTAGAGTTTTGAAGTATGCCAGATCTTTATCAGATTTGTCGTGATGAATCTTCTTTATATGGGATTTGCGGGCTGGGAAAGAAAGTTCTTAGTTATAAGTAGTATTGTAAACTATGCCTAAGCTATGAATTTTTGTTTTTGTTTTTGTCTTTTATGTGGCTTTTTCCCTTCATCATGTTTTATGTAGCATGTCACGAAAATTTCACACCGCCCCCTTAGCGCCCACCAGCGCCCCCCCCCAATCGCCCAGTTTCGCCACAGCGCCCCCCAAATTCTCGCCATCGCCCCCCTGGGGGCGGTAGCGCCCACTTTGAAAACCACTGATCTAGAGTATGGGACAGAAGGGCACAAGAGTAACTTAACATAATCTTCTCCGCTTAAGTTTTTCTTATTCTTTTTTCTCTTTTGGTTAGATACCATACTTTGCTTACCTACCCCGATAAGGGGAGGGAGGGGAGTAAGAGAAAGAGAGAGAGAGAGAGAAAGAGAGACAGACAGACAGACAGACAGACAGACAGACAGACAGACAGACAGACAGACAGACAGACAGACAGACAGACACAGAGAAAGAGAAAGAATGGGGAGGGGAGGGAAGTAAATCAATTGTGAA
>NW_004797458.1:706905-714511 GCF_000002075.1 Aplysia californica | reverse complement strand
CTCCTATTTTATTAGCGTTTTTTACACCCCACCCTCTCTTTTTTCACACACACACACACACACACACACACACACACACACACACACACACACACACACACACACACACACACACATACACACACATCAATATCATATCCATCCACCTATCCATTCACACCACCCCCCCCCCTCTTAACACACACACACTCACTCACGCCATGTAAACATTTACATTGCCAACAGTGCTTTTTTCAGAGAGTGAACCACTATTTTTACAAGGATAGTCGTTTTTATTAAAGTCATTAACAAGCTTACCCTTTCTAAGTCGATAATGTCATTTGCATCATGAATTCTTATGAATGAAACCACAATGCTAAATTTCCCCTCTATCTCTTTCAGAGCGTGAGCCTGATCAGTGAGCTAACCACAAAACCCTACTCCCACGTTCAACGTCGCGGCCAACGCCACACGACGAGTGGTCGCAACAAACAGGCGTCGGTGGCACCATGATGACCAGAGACGATACGAAGCGAAGACCGTCCTTCCACCACGGAGATATATAAACAGACGGACACACAGCAGCGTATCAGAGGCACGCAAAACAGACAAGAGCGACCTCGGGCTTCACATGCCCTATCGTGAATTGCTACAAAGGTGTATACATATAATCATACACACCAAAAAAAAACTTATTCATCATGAGAACTCTTTAAAAAGTATATCAACAACGCTCTCAAACGCAACAAAAGCGACCAAAAAAAAAAACCCCGAAAGACTCTACTCAATAATCGTTTCCTTGAACTTTTGTCATGATGTCACATTTCGACCTCTTCCACCCGGAAGGCGGCTCGAGCTTCCGAAACTCCTCGCGCTACGGAATGATGAACGTCAACGCAACCGCGGCGCTCGGCGCCAGTCCCGACGGCAGCGGCGGGATGATTTCCAACGCCGGCGGCAGCGGCGGAACTAACGTCGGCGTCGGCGATAATGGGGATTCTTCTTCCCCATGCCACGACATCCACTGCTACCCGGACGCCGTGTTCCTGACAGCTACGGCGGTTACCGTCGTCTTGGCAATTTGCGGAGCCGTGGGGAACATTTTAACTGTCCTGGCCATTATCAGTAGCCGGCTGCGAAACAATATAAACAGCATCCTTATCTGTAACCTCAGCTTCGCCGACGCCGTCTACTGTGCTGTTGTGCTGCCCCTACAGGTGGGTCATTGTTTGCTTGCTTGTTTGTTTGTTTGAATAAAGAGAGGCAAATCTACACAAGGATGGTCATTTAGTGCAGGTAAAAAGTAAGACGGGCAGACAGAACAACAGAGGGAAATCAAACCACCCGCCACGTGGGTCACTTATTTTTATTATATTTTTTCGGAGGGGGGGGGGGGGGAGAAAGAAGAAGCACATCGGGACAATAATAGTCACTTAGTGCTGGGTGAGAAGTAAGACAGACGCATAGAGGACCTACATCTAATAGGGAAAGTAGAGAAGAAGAACTACTAGTGGCGAACCTCAACCACGCGCACGGTCACTGATGGACCGGGCAAAGGGTATAATTATTTCTCCAAAAGTTGACTGTGGTGGTTTTGTCTCTTTCATACTTTTTTTCTAGCCACTTGTTTTTGTTTTGTTGGCGGTGGTGTTTCTGGCTTCAATTGCTGCAGTTTGGGAAAATCAGTGTTTGGAAGTTTGACGCTACAAGATAATAAATGCGTTTTTAGAAATGCTTGTTCGTTGAAGTTTTGTTTGAATGCAATGATCTCTCAGACTCTTAGTATAAACTGCTTTTTTTCCAACATGTACATCATTATGATCTTCACTCCTAAATTGTTATTATATAAATATTTCCTTTTTCTTCTTCTTTTTCTTCTTCTTTTTCTTCTTCTTCTTCTTCTTCTTCTTCTTCTTCTTCTTCTTCTTCTTCTTCTTTTTTTTTTTTCTTTTCTTCTTCTTCTTCTTCTTGGCAAACTATTACCGCTACAGTACTGACCAAAACTTAACATCTAAATATCATTTGCATCAACAGGCGAAGGCGTTCTACGACAAGGCCTGGACAATGGACCACATTCTATGCGAGTTACACGCCGCCCTCCGTATCTGGCTCATCGGCGTCAACATCTTACTGCTCAGCTTCATCGCGCTCTACCGCTTCCTGCACGTCGTGAGGCCGCAGCAGCACACGCGCTTCTCCCAGGGCGCCTGGTTCATCGGCGCTGTGATCATCTGCTGGGCGCTACCAATGTTCTTCTCCTTCACCCCGCTCGTCGGCTGGTGGGGGACATTCGCCTTCCAGTCCCGAATTCTCCAGTGTACCTTCAGCGGAGACAGCAGCAGGTCGCACAAGATCACCACAGTGACGCTAGGCTACGTGGTGCCCTGCCTCTTTCTCTGCGTGTGTTACGCTCGGATAGGCTGCGTGGTATTCCGCTCTCGGAAACGCGCTACCCGCGGCGGTAGCGTCTACCGGAAACAGCGGGCGCGGCGGGACTCCTTCCGGCTCACGGGCATGATGGTGCTCATCTTTCTGGGGTTCCTCGTGGGCACGACGCCTTTCTTCCTCATCAACACGCTGGATTCGAAGCTGCGCTACCCCATGCCCCACATCTGGTCGCCAGTGCTAGCCTGGGTCATGTACGGACTCAACCCGATCATCTACACAGTCATGGACGCTCAGTTCCAGCAGGCGTACCGCAGGCTTCTGCTCTGCACGTTTTACAAGCCTGAGCCCGTCGTGGAGACGAGCTTCCAAGAGAGGCAGAGCTCTCTCCTCGCCGCAAAAACAGAGAACATCAATGCTACGTAAAAGAACTACTTTATATCTCACGTTAATGACAATATTTCCCCATTCCTCTCTTTGCTGGTGCAAAATGCAAAGAAAGGAGGAATAAGACTTTGTTGACTCAAAATACCCATATCACCTCTTCCGTGCTTTCCTATATTTAAAGACAGAGAAGATCAAGGATTGAACTGACTAGTCTTGATATGTTACAAAGCCAGCAGCTCAGATATATGAACAAACAGATACAAACAGCAAAGGAACAGTAACTCAAGAACTAATTAAGTCTCCTCTTTACAAATAATACTATCAAGTTACGGAAAATACAACTACAGAAAACAAAAATTGTTCAATTGCACGACATAACTTCATCGCCCTGCTTGGATAAAGTCCCCAGTTTTCTTCGATATTTAAAAGACATAGGGAGCAAACTTATCGAGTGACCCATCTGAAACGTGTGCTCTTTTTATTTCTTCACTTTCAGAAACTTTCTAATATTGAAGAAATCCCATGCCGTAACACAGAACGCCAATTCTGCGTCGCTTTTGCTCGTTTTGTTGTGCGGGCAACATAGGCAACGAAAACAACTCAATCACAATCAGCTTATAATGAACATAGCAAACGAAGCGACAATCAGCTCACCTCGTTATCACCTCAAAATTTGCTTTCTGTGGCTCGTTTTAAAGCCACCAGTTTCCTTGATACTATCAGCAGATTACAGGATTATACAACGACTGCTGGCGCAACCACAACGCATATGGTGAATTACATTCTACATGAACCTACATGAAACTTGCCAAAATTACAACATTCAATAAATAACTCCCTCATTACTTTGCCAAAACTGCGTGAAGGAATACCAGTCAGATCTGCATGATGGACACCAATCGATCAGACGGCTAAGATCTTGATGTCTCGGTGAACGGAAGAATGGGCTAAGGAAAATCGGAGCGGCCACAGCACATCCATTATTTAAGGTTATATATAACAAAGAAAACCCCTACAAGATGACAGAAGAAAACAAACCCATCGACGAAAGCGCCAAACCGCGAAGCATCGCTACAACAACACACCCAGAAATAAAAAATACGAAAAAGGAAGCAGAGAGAGAGCAGTGTTAGCGAAAACGTCAATCAAAAAATGCATTGAATAAAAGCTAAGCGCTAATGTACTCTTCTCTCAAATAAAAAAGACAATGCTCTCAGATTTATGATCCTAAATAAAACGTTGCCGTCATCTGCTGATGAACTTCCGCACCTGTGTGTGATTAACACATTGTCCACTGACGGCAAATGGTTTTCTTGCGTTCGTGCTCTCAGGCAACATGAATGTACAAAGACAGCCTCTGCTCCTGCATACATTCCAGGGCCAGGCGCGGGCGTAAAAACACGATACGAAAGTTCTGAGTTCTACATTGGACAAGAGTTCTGGCACGGTGCCTCGTTGTCCTCTCACTTACGTTTGCGATCTGCCATTGAATGGTCGAGTGGCAAGGGGAATAAAACGTTCATGCGCATTGCCCACTAATGCAACCACTTGTTGTCTTTACGATGTAAGTGTACTCAGTAGCTCTTAAAACAGGGTACGCGTGCACACTTGAGGAAAACTCACGCTGAGCTCTAGCTTACCGCGAATCAGCATGATTACGGCCAGATTTTGCCAGGAACAGTTAAGTAACACTCAAAGGGAGAAGAAGGAGGGCGCATCAATAACTTGAGGAAAAAAGTAAAATGTCGAGACACTTTTCGGCACGGGGATGTACTGAGAGCAGCGAGCGATTTCTTGTTAGCAACAAGAACATGTTGCATTATGACGCTGCGCCAGCAAGTCGAAGCTTTCGAGCACGGAAAAGTCTCATGGTAAATCCTCACAAATAAAAGGTGAGATGCATCCAACTTCCTTCCAGGACTTAGACCTAAGACACTCGTCGAAATAAAACGCAGTAAAACGTGAGACGAGAAAAATAAAAGTCTCGATGAACGAGAGAGAGAGATTCTACGTGGAACCTGGATTTGCAACACAGACCAGGAAATGAGAGACTGGGAAACTTAAGCGTAGAATAATAAAATCCACGGTGGAAGAGAAAGACCTACCACGTTCAACCAGGTCTTATGACTGGCAAGAAGACTACGAGAGAAATGAACATCAAGAAAACTCACGACAAAGCCATTCACGTCCAAGGAGGCAGAAACGTAACTGTCTTTAAAAGCGAGAGACACTTACAGCCTGTCAAACTAAATCAATAACCCAACATACGGGTAGACGGTGTGAAGTTCCAACAGACGTATGTGTGTGTGCGTTTGTGTGTGTGTGTGTGTGTGTGTGTGTGCGCGTGAGAGAGAGAGAGAGAGGGAGGGAGGGAGGGAGAGAGAGAGGGGGGTGAGAGCGGGAAAGAAAGAAAGGGAGAGAGAGAGAGAGAGAGAGAGAGAGAGAGAGAGAGAGAGAGAGAGAGAGAGAGAGAAATATTATTATTATAGGGGGGGAGGGTAGAAAGAGATGAGGATTCCTAGCACAAATATTCATGTATCCGTTCTGCTAAGTCACCGTGCACATAATCACACTATTCATATGGCCATGCTATTTTCAACAACAAATATCAGCCAAGGGGAAAAGAGATGACAAATTTGTGCCACTATTCAAAGCTATAATTGGTTGTTTCGAGTTGCATTTATGTTGATCAACGTGTTTTGCAATACAAGTCATAACTACCTGAAGTAAAGCGTTACCACAATGCTAAATCAAAGGTGGCATAAACGAGTAAGATGTGTGCATTGTGCCAAAATAAGGACAATGTTTAACATGCGTGACAATAATAATATGTAGACACATTCATGTACAAGTATTGCAATATGCATTTATGAGAGTTCATCTGGACTTGGGGGCTTTCAGGTGTATATTTTGTGATGATGACTGTTATGTTGCTTGTATATTATATATTATAAAGATATACATTGCTGAATTATTCAGATACGTGCATTCGTTTGTGATAAGACGTTACTATATATGGCCGCACTTTTGCATTTATTCATGCTCTAATGAACTGCTCATACAGAAATTCACTTTGTTTGTTGGGTGTCCATTGTTTGTGGCATTAAATGATTAAAATATAAACATAAACACTATTCTTTCAATCTGAAGTCTTTTTGTCGACGTCGATATTGTACGTACAGTTGTTATCAGTTTCAGCGTTCTGTTAGATTTTCTTTAAAAATCTTATTGAAGGGTACACGGGGATTGCAGAGCAGAGCTTCGCCCTCGCAAGCAGAAGACAGGAGTTCGCTTCCTGCGTGGGGAGGGACTTTTTATCTATCAGGTTTTTCCGTCAGTTTGCTGGGAAGTCGAATAGTTTTTAAGCCCGGGCCGGCCTTGGAATGTCGCAGCAGCCTGTAACCTAAATGATCTAAAATGTGTTGATGGAGGAGCCCGACGTTGTGTCCTTACGCCTTCGCAAAATCACTTTACACGAATTTTCCTCACTTCACCCAGGTGGGAATGGGTACCCGGCCATAGACAGCGAAAGATCTTGTCAGTATGTTTTTATTTTAGCGCCCATAAATGGCCGGTTGCACGGTATGCTTCCCAGAAAGTTGAGGTTGTTTCAGAATGCTATCAGGTCTGCCGGGGTAATAGTATAGATTGTGAAGCGCACAGAGCTTGCTGGTGAGCGGGAATTTGCGCTATACAAATGATATCTATCTATCTATCTATCTATTATTATTATTATTATTATTATTATTATTATTATTATTATTATTATTATTATTATTATTAAATCTACATATCGTAAAAAAGGGGTGGGGTGTGGGGGGGGGGGGGGGGACTAGCACTGCTGTAATTCAAGATTATACGTTTTCCTTGACAGCAAAGTAGTTCCACCATAATAAGATCAGTCCTGTCCAATCCAATAATGTTTGTTACTTAACTAATTAATATCGTACCTTTCAAGGATAACAACATAATGATGCCAAATGAACGGCTAATAGCAATTCCAAAAGGCCCAGTGCATCCTTTGCTCGTTAGGGTCATGCGACGCTCATTAGCTGCAAACAAGATAAGCACCCCATCGAAATTGTAAGGACAAGAGCTCAAATCAGCCAACGGAGTAAATACAGAAACTGCGCAGATTTTACATTAACTTCGTATGCTTTGCCACGAAAATTGCCTCTTCGACAAACACAATCTCAAGGACAATAAGTCCCATGTTCCGAGACACAACTTTGCATGCTACTGTTTGAAGAGTCCGTTTGGCGGGTGGCGGGAGGGTGTCAGTGGCAGGTCCTATTTCTTTTGTCTTCCTCTGTTTTTTTTCCCCTCAGTTTGTGTTGCTTTTTCCATGCTTTAAATCGCTGTTGTCGAGTTGTTGTGTTTCTTTTTACTCAAAAGTCAACGTGCTGCTTCTTGTAAAGCACAGGGTAATTAATAGACATCACAAATCGACACAATTTAGATCATAATTTAGGAGGCGGACTTGTCTGTAAGGACTAACCCGGGCAGAGAGGGATACAACATTACATCAGAAAGACCGAGACGCCCGATAGAAATTTCTCCACAAGCTGTGGTCGATCTCGAGTTTCCTGTGTGCGACAGCGAAGCGCCTAACCGCTACACCACAACGCCGGTCGAAAAGGCTTGAAGGTCACACTTTGGTACAGGAGAGATGGAGACAAGGTGGAAACGTGAATTCATCTACAACATATTATGGGTTCCCTCTAAACGTTTCCTTGTTCTGCCACTCCATAAATTCAGTCTTCACGTTCACACCTTTCAACCACATGAGCGACGACTCGTACCCAGCGAATTATGAAGATAGTAATAACTGGATTTTTTTCGGCAGGTGGGGGGG
>NW_004797458.1:700904-704543 GCF_000002075.1 Aplysia californica | reverse complement strand
GTATTGGATGAAACTAGAGAGAGAGGAAGAGAGAGAGAGAAAGAGAGAAAACAGAGAGAGAGAGAGAGAGAGAGAGAGAGAGAGAGAGAGAGAGAGAGAGAGAGAGCAAAACAAGAAGAAAAAGGGAGAAACACTGAGCCAGAACGGGAAGGTATGTGGTGTATTATAAAGGATTCTTCCTCGTATCTGAGACAAGCTTTATTAGTCACGGAAGACTGACTACCCGTCCACACCCAGAATCTGTCTTAACTGCTCGAACTGGCAAAAGTGTGGCACCCACCCAC
Source organism: Aplysia californica (assembly GCF_000002075.1). Classification (NCBI taxonomy): domain Eukaryota; kingdom Metazoa; phylum Mollusca; class Gastropoda; order Aplysiida; family Aplysiidae; genus Aplysia; species Aplysia californica. The sequence continues at coordinate 704,259 of NW_004797458.1, read as the reverse complement.
GGAGTGAGCGGGGACCAGCTGCCTCGGGCATAACAACATGGACTCCGCGCGCGGCGTATCCATCACCTGGAGACCACACAAACAACTTGGAACTGTACATAATAGCTGCAGGCTTCGTTAGATGGAACAAAGAGAACAACATCAACATTCTATCGGATGTTTAATTTTTCATTTGAACGTTGTTACACCCCAATCGACATAATTATTGTACATGTATTTAGATCATTCAAGAGGCGGCTTCCAAACATGCCTGACAGGACCAACCTGGGCAGAGAGGGATACAACATCCCAGCAGAAAAAAAGAGAAATAATAATATTGTCTCCGTGCTGGGGAACCGAACTTGATTTTCCTGCCTGTGACAAAGAAGTTCCATACCACTACACCACAGCCGCTGGTCAATAGTCATTTAGTGAAAGGAAATGTTAACAGGGCGGACAGAAACAGCAAAGGGAAAGAAAAGAAGCAAGATCTGCTAATAGCACCCTATAACCACCCACATACTGTGCCAAGTAATGAAAGTTTGCATTTCGAGGCTCACAAGAACCATGAGAAAACTGTTGTAAAAAAACACCCTTGGAGCATACTCCCACCACTTCCTTCAACTCCCAACGACTCAAATCCCGGCAATTGAAACCGTTACTCCCTTAATAAAAGGGACTGTAGACATATTTCGAGGGTCTATGAACTGAGTATCCAAGATAGCGAAACCTCACTTGCGGTCTATTCGACGTTCTGTGCACATCAAAATTAGCAAGCGATTTAACAGATAGCATTGTGTCATCATCAGCATCACTACCACAACCAAGACTATCCATCTGTTTACCGACCACTATTCTGAGCAGAGGGTCACCAAAACCACCACCTTCATCACCACATGTTTAACAACCGTTACTGAAAGCAAACAGTCACCAAAACACCCACCATCATCACTACATAGTGTTTACCGACCACCACTCCAAGCATACAATATCACCACAACAACCATGACCATCATCTCCTCTTTACGACCACCACTCCAGGCACACAGTCACCACAATCAGAACCATCACCTCCTCTTTACGACCACCACTCTAAGTGCACAGTCACTTCAACAACCACGGCCATCACCACAGACACCAGCACCACCACAGACGCCCCACCATTTTTACCATCATAATCTCCCACCTCCCCACCCTTTCTCTTCTCCCAACCACTACGCCAGCCACCATGACCAAGCAATGACCTGCAGTATACATAATGTGTCTATGACTCTACAGATGCAAATGGATTCCCCTGTAATAAATCATATTTTATCGGGCTGTAACCTTGCTGTCTCCCCTTCCGACCTGGTGCCGCAACTCAACAGGGGAACAGTATAAAGGCACTCACGCCCAGGAGCGGACTTCTGCTCTCTTCAGTGAATAGTATCCTCAGAGTAATACTTGCTTCAGTCACTTCGCGGTCGAGCCGGGCCAGAAGCCGTCCCTGGAAAGTCGTATCTAGGAGCACTCATTTATACTTATCCGGTTTAAAACGAGTCGGCCTATATAACAGACAGACAGACAGACAGAAAGACAGACAGACAGACAGACAGACAGACAGACAGAGAGACAGATAGATAGATAGATAGATAGATAGATAGATAGATAGATAGATAGATAGATAGAATAGTATCAGACTCTGTTTCTTTGATCGGGGCTGAGTGCTTTCTAAACGTATTGATGTCTTTATTACCATACATTCTTATCGTCCATTCTCTACACTGCCAAGTGTTTTAAGAGGCGGGACAAGCAACTGCAAAAACCATTTTTTAAAAGTAATGAAAACTTTGGGAAGTCAATCGCTCATAAGAAGAAAAGGTCAACGAATCGTCTATGTCTTTCTTAATTTCAGTTCCGCATTAGAAACTCGAAAGGGGTTGAGCCATCGACTAATCACAGGTTTTGCAGTCGAATCCCACTCGTGTTTGCTTGTAAAGGTAAAGAAAAGCACATTAATACAGCAATGATCAATGGTCCAATGCTGGATGGCAAAAATCAAAGAAGACAGACAAGACAAAAACTAGAGAAGGAAAAAAAATGTTCGACGTAGCTACCAATCATGCCTTCAAACCACCCTCTCAAATTAATATACAAGACATAGAAAACGGTTCAATGCCCATCTCTATTCCCCCACCCCACCCCTTTGTATACGTATAAATGCATACATCAATGAATCAATAAGTATCCATGAATACCCGGGCCCTCACGTGTCACCATGCAACGCGTTGTCAGACCCAAAGTGACCTCCAGAAACGGTTCAGAGATAACGAATCAGACCAAAACGGAATACAGGTTTGGTATTATGAAATAAAGTTCAGACCAATCCTGTGCATCGATTCGGCTCATTTTTTTAAACATGAAATAAAGAATAAAATGAAATAGTTAAAAAAATAAAATAATTCAGAACAATCTTGTTAATAAAACGTTTGAGCTTAAGCAGGAGAACGAATGAACTGTAAGAAAGAAACATTAAATTTGTAACTGGCAGTTATTATGAGCATGATTAACTGCACCTTTTTTTACTTCGATTTTATCAACATTTACAAACCAATAATTCATAGTAAGTGTACAATGAATGATGTGATACTATAACATCAATATATTTGACCACAAGAGAGAGGTCATCAAAGAGAGCCTTGCCTCAGCAACGAATAGTAAGCGTTTCTTTGAATCAAATACGGTAACATAGTACAGTTCTTCTTCTTCTTCTTCTTCTTCTTCTTCTTCTTCTTCAGTTATCTGGTCTGGAGCAGATATTGACGATCATGCCACACCATTCCTCCCTGTTATCTGTCTACCTACTTGATCAGCTCAGTTCTTTTCTCTTTGACTTATTCGTTGTAAAACGGTTCAGACTATCTGTGAAGTATGTTGTTCTTTGTCTTCCTTTGATCTTCTTTCCCTCTATATTTCCACACAGCAGCAGTTTCTGGGTCCATTTGATGTAGTTATGTTGTAAAATAATCTCAGTTGTCTTTTTCCGCTGGTTTTGATTATAAATCTTTCGCAAACCGCCATTTGTTTTCCGCTTTTCCTCACTGTCCTCGGGGTTCTGGGTATTCTCCTTAAATACGACAAGTCTGCAGACTCTAGTTTTTCATCTGTGTCCTCTACCTCTCGCATCCATACGAAAGGAACGCATTATCATTTGTAAATATAAGATAGCATAAGAAAAATCGTTATTGTCCAGATGTTAGCACACTGATTTGAGGTATCACCAAACACACACACACACACACACACAGGGGCGCACACACACATACACACACGCGCACAGATACAAACACAAACACACACACACACACACATGCATACACACATACGCACACATGCC
>NW_004797458.1:689293-699631 GCF_000002075.1 Aplysia californica | reverse complement strand
GGGGGCTGTGTATGTGAGGGTGCACAATAAAGTATTCAGATCTCACCCAGAATAGAAACCTGACTTTCAGAAGAAAAAAACCGTGAAAAGAGTATTCAGAAAACCAGAACGACGAAACCCTAAACCTGATCAGTTCAGAGACGAGCGCTGAAAAGGGTGAAGAAGAAACATAACTACAGTAGCAACACAAAAACTGACGAACATGCTCTAATGTACAATCACCTATTCAAACATACAACTTTCCAATTCGCATCTCAACTTTTCCCTATTATATCGGCACTGTTCAAGACGTCCACCAGTCTGAGACGACCATTTGTTCTCCTCCAAGGTGGGTGGACATCTAGGACAATTTTATTGTGACTGTGTATGCGACTCCGACAACTGAAATGGCGAAATAGTATAGGTTTCGCGCACCCACCATCACTATTATGCTATTTAAGAGTCGGGACCTCGGAGTTCAACGTCCATCCCCGTCCCCGGCTGTTGTTGGGGTTTTTTTTTGTAAGTGTATACGGCGCTCGCAACTGCATGAGGTCATATATGAGCGCGTGGGACACACCAAGCATGTTCAGTTGGTAGGAAATTTTGAATTTTGCCCGGGTGGCGGCCGTTTAAGCCTACTCTTATCAATATTAGACCACCAAGGGATTTTTAACGTGCGCAACTACACTGGACCTCCGAGATTTTTCGAGAAGGCTAGGTGGTCTTTTCTACCTGAAAATCAGGGGTGTGGCTGAAAAACAGTAGAAAGGCGGCAGAAAGAGTCACGAGCTCACAGGAAGGGGCACATGAGGTGAGGGGGTGGGGGCAGAAAGTGGAGACGAAAGCAGAAGACAGACCATTGCTGGAGAGCAGGATATGAGATAAAGGAGACAATTTTAGAGAAAAAAAATGCTCCGTCGCTACCTGGATTTGAACCCGGGACCTTTGAATGAGAGGTGAACACCTTAACCTTATGCCACGAGAGCCCCCCGTCCATCTCCGAAAGGACCAAGCTAAATTGAAAATTTGTGTAAAGCGTTTTTTCCAAGGACACAACGTCGGACCGAGCTAAGACTCAAACAACCGAACCCGCAATCTCACGATTGCAAGTCCTGTAGCCTAACCACTAGGCTACCAACGCCACGACTCCAACAACTGACAGATCACTCATGCCGCAAGTCTCACACCATAGCCATACAACAAGAAAGCTTCCCAAGTGTCGACCATCATTCATTCTATTGCCCTTTAAATACCGTATAAATAATTAATCGTGCACAGCAATGATGAATAGGAAAATCTCGAATGGTCTTCTCCCGTGCTTCAAGACGCCCTTCTACAGACACTCAGAAAATCGATTAACTAGCCTGGCTCTACATTGTCGTTTGGTGAATTCACGGTGCTTCAAGAAGGTTTGCAAACAGTATCTTTAAAGTGTGTGCACATTCGTCCAATGTTTCGATTGTTTTATTAAATGTGTTCAATGACGACAACCATCATGACCGGATGCTCCAGAATCAATGCTAGTCTTAATTGGACAAAATAACCTCACTTTTGTTGGTCTAAAATGTCTTTTTATCTATTTTTTTTCTTTTTTGTGTTTTTGAAGGTATATATACATGTATAGATGGGGGGTGTAATGTCACACACCTTCATGACTCCAACGAGAGGTCTTGGCAAGAATAAGCAGGAGAGGGAGGGAAGGGGGGGGGGAGAGAGAGAGAGAGAGAGAGAGAGAGAGAGAGAGAGAGAGAGAGAGGGGGGGGGACAGACAGACAGACAGACAGACGGACAGATAGACAGACAGACAGACAGACAGACAGACAGACAGACAGACAGACAGACAGACAGACAGACAGACAGACAGACAGACAGACAGACAGACGCAAAGCTGGGGCTGGTATGTCAGTACAGGTGTACTAAACACCCATGCCCATGGGGCTCCTCAAGTTCTAAAGCTTAAGACAGTGGTGGAGTTTGTCCCCAAACTGTCTGGAAGTTTTGCGTTCAAATCCGAGTAGAACCCAACTGTTTCTCGTTATTCCGGTAACAAACCTCTCTCAGTCTGGTGAACTGTTCTACTACTCGTTCCGCCTTCAAAAGACCGACTTGTGTGTCTTACGGGGTGTGCTACACAAGCAACATCACTTTACAGTAGGGTGGTGATCCCTCTTAAGAAAGGGTTGTTAGTTACACATACAGCACCTGGCTACAACTAGGAAAGAGAATCAGACACCTATGTTTCAAACCATATAGTGACTTTATTATTATAAGATTAGGACGGTCTTGAAAGAAAATGTAGCCTGTGTCGTTCGATAACTGTTCAGCAAACGATTTTATTTTCTGCCCCGGCCCGAGCGCATTACAATTACAGACTCCACAAATCGAATAGCAGTGATGACAGCATAAAAGGAATGGTCTTTCCTAGCCAAAGAGCGACCAAGTTGCCATGTGTTGGGGCTCTTCTGCTTTTCCATCGAAAAAAAATGGAACAGCAAAAAGAAGAGAGGGCTGAAAAGAAGGACCCATCACAGTTATCTTCACGGGGACAGTGTAGAACGAATGGGAATTTTACGTCCCAGGACAAACAAGAAATTGTGAACTTCGCGGAAATCGGTGAGTACCTCATAATAATTTGTCATTAAAGCCAGTCTATAAGGGCTCTGGTTTGAAAGCTATAAGCCAAGATAATTAGACACCATTACTGTTGGCATTATTTCAATTCTGGCCTTGCTGGGAGCCCTGTGAAGACCTTGCTCGGTCATCACCCTTATCCATAATTCTATCAGTTCGCAGCTGCTCCATGCAACTCCTTCTCTCCTGCCAGTCTGTCTTTTGATGTTAGGGTACCATCTTTCCGCTGTCTTTTGTTCCTTAAGACGTTCCACTGACACCCAAAATAAGGCCTGCTTTGAAATACCTTATGAGTGTGACGCATGGCTGTATTACCAAAGCATTCACATTTTGAAAGCTGACAAGTCTGGGGTTTTATTTTAAAAGACAGTATATCCATTTTCGTAAAATGTACAAGGGAGAAAAAAGCCCACATGTTTGCCTTTCGCTTTGAAAATCTCCGAAAACACTTTCTCCGCAATATTTATTAAGTTATGGATTCCAGAGTAAGGCAAAAATGAGCGCCAGCCTAGCGTTTTAAACTACTAGGAGGAATCGATCCCTCAATTTTGAGCAAAACTGGATATACCGTCTTTTAAGATAAAACCCTACAAGTGCCGCTGAAAAAGGAAAATAATATTGACTATGTGAAGTCAACGCAAGACGGAATGAAGTGGAGATCCATTATCGCCCACTCCAGTCGACAAGGCACCGGATGACGATGAAGTCAACGACTGCTTGTCCGACTTTTACCAATAATTACAGTCAGAGTTGATATTTGTCTCTTTTATCCAGGTTCACAATATGCACGCGATCGGGTACAAACGTACGTCATATCAGATTTCATATCAGATCTTCTGGTTACCTGGGGATAAGGATAAGCGATAAACCACGTGTTTATCCTTGTAGCGGTCGCTGTTGCTGTAGTTCATTTAGTTGTTGATGTTGCTGTTGTCATTGTTTTGTTGCGTTGCTAGCTGTGTGTTGAATGGAACCTCATAAAACGAAGCGGTGAGAGAGAACATACTGCCATCAATACAACAATAAAACATTAAGTCAAAATAAGAACACGATGGATTTTTTAAATGGTCATGAAACCCTCCATTAAGAACGTTTTTAGAATAACACATGTCCAGTGCTACATTCACCCCACTCGGCCATGAGTCAGGGTAGCCTATAATTCTTTAAATCTATCAGGACACCGTACATATTGGCATCTGGTGTGGTAAGGAGTTCAACACCCCTTTCAAACTCAATTAAGTTATTCCCAAGCTTGCCCCCCCCCCCCCCTCCCGATCTTGAAGTCCATGTATGCGAGCCAAGAGGATGGAGAGCTATGGCAACTGCCTGGACCACCCACACCCTAGAACTCCCCCGTGAAGAACTCTCACCACAGCCCTGACCGCGTTCTTCTCCCGTCGTTTCTTGAATACTCGTCTCTCCGCCGTCTGTCCTGGCGGAGGATCACGTAGTCCGGCTTCGAAATATCCTGCGTGGGTCTAATGAGGTATGGAATCCCCAACAAGATTTTTTTAAAATAACAAACATGCAGACTTACCCTTGACTTGGGCTCGCAGCTTGATGTCTTTCTCTCTCCGATTTGATTTCTGGGATTTTGGCTGGAAAAAGACCAAAATAACATACTAATAAACACCGAAAAACATAATAAGTTGTGGGGTTAATAGTTTCAGCAACAGGAAATCCCGCTGGCTTACAAGCATTTAGTTAACTAAGCAACCTAACTCCAAATTGATTCGCGGATCACAGAACCTTCGAAAACAGCCCGATAACGTGAGAACTATTTATCCCATAACAAATGAATCAACAATTGAATCCATTAACGAATATGCCACATTTACTTGGCCAACACTACAACTGGGTTTACTCATAATTATTTTTGCAGCTTATCTGGTGTCAGTCTATAACTAATTGGGATGATTACTATATTAAAAATATATTGATAAGTCACATCTACCTCGTTCCACATACCAGATGCCCCTCCATTTCAGAGGTTTTACCTCACTTAAAATACTGACGGAAATGTCTAAGACGACCACCTATTGTTGAGAAGCAAAGTGACTGTCTTATACAGGAGGGCGTTTAATAGAGCTTCATTATAATGTAAAAACTATGCATGGGGCGAAAAGTGGCTGCTTGCGCATGTGATCATCTTATACAGGTGGCCGCTAGAGCAGGTTCCACCATGTCTGAAAGGTCATACGCTATACTCAACGGTTATAACGCTTTTGTATTGTGTTAAAAAAAACCCACATCGTGCGTAAATGGGGACAACATGATAAAGGGAAATGTTAGACAATGCTCTTTAGTTGCAACAACAAAAAAAACCACGGAAAAGCGGAGCTACAAATGAAGACAGGGAATAGATGAGCGAGTATGGCAAACATAATAAGGGACCGTATTAACGCAGAGGGTAATGACCTATACAAATGATGAAAACCATCTTTGCAAGGGTGTGTGGGTGTGGGTGTGGGGGGGGGGTGTATGTGTGTGTGTGAAAGAAACAGAGAGAGAGGGGGGGGGGTGAAGGGGGTAAGGGAGAGAGAGGAGGAGGAAGGGAGAGAGAGGGGGGAGAGGGAGAGAGAAAGAGAGAAAGAGAGAAAGAGAAGTAGAAAGTGAGGAAGAGAACGATTCCGCAGGAGTGGGAGAAAGGAGTAAAACTACGGAAGAGAGAGAAAGATAAGGGAAAAGAGAGGGGGCGAAACTAAGAGAGAGAGAGAGAGAGAGAGAGAGAGAGAGAGAGAGAGAGAGAGAGAGAGAGACAGACAGACAGACAGACAGACAGACAGACAGACAGACAGACAGACAGACAGAGAAGGAGAGCTTTGGGATTGTACGCTTGGATATTTATTCTGCGAGTAAGAATAACAGCCAGTGTTCATTGAATTTCCACACAAACCTGGGCGACCATGATATTATGCGTGGAGGTGGCTTTATGCAGGACTGCCATTGCAACGACCAGAAATAATGTCGATAAAGGAGCATTGATTACGACTGTTTCGTAATGACAGTGAATGCTGGAGAGCTATGATTATGCTCTGATTGGGAACAATGATATTGTGTTAGTGCATGTATCCTTTTAGTAAGGGATTTACGGCCCTTGCAACACAAGCAGGTCCTATAAGTGCCCAAGACTAGAGGTTTTACAAGAGAGTAACCAACACAAAAAAGAAGTGGGTGGTTGGCGGCTGCTTCGGTGTGGTTCGCTCCTGCTTTCATATCAAACATCTATCGTCCTGACCTCTCCCCCTTTTTTGAGTTTATTACTCTCTTGTAACACCGCTCCTTGACCAAAAGTCTGGAACATAAAATAACCACCAGATGAGGTGTCTAAGAAAAGCGGTCAACAAAACCAGATGGGACATGATCAGAAACATCAGGGTCAGATAAATGATGGGGACAACACCTGTCCTCAATTACACCAGGAGGCAAATTATCAGATGGTCTGGACATCTGACACATATGGCACCTCGCCAGCTAGCCAGTAAAGCGTACGACAAAAGAATATCAGGGTAAAAGGGAAGAGGAAGACCATAAGGAAGATCTGGATGGAGAGAGTGAAAGATACCCTGAAAACACATAGCATCCAACCCAGCTAGGTCATCCAGCTTACTAGAGACAAAGAGCTCTCACCCGCCAAACACCCACGAGCATGTGTGCATGTGGGTGCTGATGGAAGAACACGAAATTTTAAACTGATAATATATTGTACCCCAAGAGACTTAACTTGGCTATTTACAGATGTTGCGCCCATTCTTCTTATTAATGCTGGTGTTTACACCCCCCCCCTCCCCGTTTCAACTAATCGAGCGAAAAACAGCACGCTAGAAAAAAGAAAAACGGAGTTACTAGACAAATTTAATAAAACTCCCCGACACCGGAATCAAACCCAAGCTTTTACCTTCAACACCGAAGAGCCTTATCACCACACCACAGACGCCCAGGCAAATGCCTGTTTACGATTATAAGGGAGTACGAGCCTATCCAGGAGAGTTGAAATAATGTTCCTGTGTACATCTTACAGACAAATTAGTTCTTTTGTTTTGGTAAGCGTATTGCGGCTCTCGCAACTGCACAAGACTATATGAGCGCGCGCGACACATTAAACGTTTTCAACTTAACAGGAATTAATTTCGAATTTTGTCCAGGTGGCAGCCAAAGCCTTTTTTTTTAAAATTGATTTTGGACCACCAAAAGGATCTTTAACGTGCACAACTTGCACACTGGAACTTCAAAATTGTATACCCTTATCCGAGAAGGCTGGGTCTTAGATCTTACCAACCCAAAGATCAGGGGAATATCTGAAAGACAGAAGTAAGAACGAGCCAAGGTGTATCAGTAGAAAGGCTGCAGAAAGAGCCAGGAGCCCATAGGAGGGGTCAAAAGGAGGGGGGGAGGCAGATTTTTTTGAGTATAGAGAAGCACATCAACACAATAAAGGTCGTTTAATGCTGGGAAAAAGTAAGACAGACAGACAGACAGAAACAACAGAGGGGAAAGGAAAGAAGTAGAACCTACCAGTGGTGCCCTCCAACCACCCAAACTAAAGCAAACGGCGGAACATGGTTGGAGAGCAGAAAAGGAGGTGAAAGGAGAACTTTTCAGAGAAGAAAATGGTCAGTCACAGTCGGGTTTTGAACACAGAAACTATTAAATCAGAGGCGAAAACCATAAGCTCTAGACCATGAGAGCCCCCCCCCTCCCCTGGACAAACAAACGGAAAGAGAGGAACAAGGAAGAGCCGACAGACAGACGGACAGAAAGACAGACAAACAGGCAGGCAGACAGACAGAATGCTTCTACCGTAACTGTAAAGGCCAATCCGAGTTGAGCTGGATACAGCATCCGTGCAGACAGACGAAAATAGTCGATAAAGAAACTTCTCCACTCAAGAATCGAACTCACGCCTTCTGCGTGTACAGCGGTCAAAAGAGTCGTATAATTACGACATAGACAGCGATGACTGGACTGAGAGGAACAAAAACAGAAAAAGGCAAGGAAATAATTCGGACCTTTGTTGGTTCACTTGTGTTCGAACCCCGAACGTCTGAGTGTGTAACTCACCCAAACGCCACAGCCACTTACCCAACGGTCCAGGATGCAATACTGCACTCCAAAGTCAGACTGACGCTTCTGCACAGTTCAAGATTTTGAGAAAGATTGGGGGGGGGGGAGACTCTAGACGCTAAAATGCCTAGAGTACTGAATGTATCTAAACATAGTGTGCGGAAATGTAGAAGCCAACAATAGGATTGAGGTCAGTCCCTTATGCAACTTAACTATACTTGTTTGTTTGTTTGTTTGAGTAAATAGAAGCACACTGACACAATAACGGTTATTTAGTGCTGGGGAAAAGTAAGACAGATAGACAGACAGAAACGACAGAGGGGAACTCAAGTAAGACCAATAAAAACAAAAACAAAAAATACAAAAACAAGAATCCTCCATTTCATCACATACATCACTTGGCCTCGATGCGACAGAATAGCAACAGGACAATGCAGGCGAATGAAGACAAAGGAGAAAATTACACCACACCATCTGCCAACGGTTAACATGAATTTCACTCAGGGTGTGGGTGGGTAGCAGGGGGGAACAGAAGACGGTGCTGGTACTAACACTGGCTGGCCATCGATAACTTCGCCTCTGACTCTTTCTGCAGCCTTGCTACTGCTACTCCTTGGCTTCTTCTTACAGCTGTCTTTCAGCCACACCCGTAATCTAATGGCAGGAAAGATCAACACCTAGCCTTCTCGCACAAGGACGAATAATCTTGGAGATGCCGTCTGCAAGTTGCGCTCGTTAAAGATCCCTTTGTGGTCCAAAATCAATAAGAGTAGGCTACGGCCGCCACCAGGGCAAAATTCAAAATGTTCTACTTACTGAAAATGTTTAATATGTCACGCGCGCAAATATAATCTTATGCCGTTGCGAGTGCCGTAAAACACTAACAACAACAAAAAAGCCTTCGCTGGGATCTCTGGGTCTGCGGGTGCCGCACAGAGCGTGTCTGGTACAGTAACTGTATAAGATCCTATATTTTTAAAAGAATATTTTTTTAATTTTTAGAAAGCGTTTTGCAGCAGTTGCTGCACAATAAGACCATATATGAGTGCCAAAGATTAGAGGTGCTGCAAGAGAGCGACAAACACAAAAAGAAAGAGAGATAAGGACGACAGATATTTCATAGGAAAGAAGGAGCAAACCACATCGGAGCACTCGCCAATCTCCAATCGAAAAGAATAATGTCTTGTTTGTTTGTTATTCTGAGTAACGAGAAACAAATCGACACACTACCGGTCATTTCGTGCTGGGGAAAAAAAAGACAAGACACACAGAAACAAAAACGGGACAGTAAAGGAGTAGGACAACCAGTGGCGCCCTCCGGCCACCGGTTAAGAGTCTCAATTTTCGTTGAAAAATGAACTTCAGTACCCTGGTACTACGTAATATTCCATCTGGAACTGCAGCGTTATGAATTAATCGTATTACTACAATTTTCAAACACTGCGTGTCGCAATCAGTCTCCTTTACTTACCTGCCATCGTCATTATCATGGGGAAAAAAAATGAGTTTTTAATAAAAATATGAATACTAAAATGCATATTTCACTGTAGAGCTCTAACGGGACCGTAAACTAAAACCTAAGGGATGCACCTCCTTTCACCTCCTCGGGCCTCCCCCTCCTACTTGTCCTCCTCCTTCTCCTCCTTTGGGTTATTTCTAAAAATGTTATTGTATTCATATTATGATTGTATTTGATATCATTATCATAATTATATAATCATTATCATCATTGCAATTTCGATAATTATTATAGTGAGTTTTAAAATACGGTTGTTCTTTATAGCATATCTGTTACGTTTATCGTCATCATTATCATCATATCATTACCATTATTTTGCGCAATAAACTCGACTTAATAATAATAATAATAATAATAATAATAATAATAATAATAATAATAAAAATAGAGGACATTTATATTGCGCTCAACCCCGATTAAAGTGCACAGGCTCTGAGTGTTTTGAAAAAAGGACACGCGGCTTAAACTCGATGCCGCAGCATTGGTTTCAGACGAGTGTTGCATCATTAGCTCTCGAGAACCGAAGACATTTTATTCTTGCTAGACACAAATACAGCCTGGACCGCTGATTACACCAAGTTCTAAGTTTCAGCGAAAGCCTTCAATCAACCCTCGCTTAACCTTTACTTGGCGGTCTCATTATTGCAATACGTCGCTGTGATTTACGGCTGTTTACTTCCTCAAAGCAGCGGCATCACAATCATACCTTGCTCTTGAAATATGTCCTATAAACCGCGCGCCCTTTTGAAAGAATAGGAGATTCAATTTCAAAATCTGTAGCTAAGGTGGGCTTTGATAAGTTTCCAAGCGACAAACGAAATTACAGGAAACGAAGAAGATAAATCACCTCACAATTTCTCATATTATTCTTTTATAAACGGGTCGATGGACTTTAAAAGATTTCGAATATTTTTTAAAAATCTCAGCTTATACTGAGCAAAACCCAACATACATAATATACGTAAAACGGCAAAGATAATTACAAGCGAAGTAGCAGCTAGGAAAAAAACCTACACAGCGGAGTGGCTGCTAACGAGCGAAGCACGAAAAGAGCGTGACGGAGAAGAAAGGGGAGAGAGAGAGAGAGAGAGAGAGAGAGAGAGAGAGAGAGAGAGAAAGAGAGAGAGAGAGAGAGAGACAGA
>NW_004797458.1:687258-688230 GCF_000002075.1 Aplysia californica | reverse complement strand
AAAGTGATCGGGGTAAGAGAGGGAACATACTCTCGCCAGATGCCAAACATTCATTAATCAGTATATTACGTTGGACCTGTGTCGGATAGAGGCAGAGGTATTCAGGCACAATCTCTCACGACCTCGGTATTCAAGGGTCAAGACCGGACAACATTCACTCACCCTTTCCAGACAACATGAGACGAATGCAATATTGAGTAATTGACGTGGCCAACGCCCAAAGGTCAGCTCTTGAGGCTAAGGTCAAACAGCCATTGAAACTGAATGCAGCCTGCACGGGGATATTGCGGCTGGAAGCACAGTTTCCGATAAGAGGCCCTACAATAGACTTTTGACTCGTTTCTCAAATGAGCTAATAGAATTGTTGTTCATTTTACGGGAAAGGTGGGAGGGGGAGGGGGAGGTGGGATTAGAACACTTGTAACGAATGGATTTTAAAGAAATTAACTGTTGCAACAAAACGTGAAATGCAAAGAAGCCGACGAATTGGGCGCAGATTTAGCTAAATCACAAAAAAGTAAAATGGAAATAGGGCTAGGACAGGAAGATTTGGAAAAGTGAAGATCGAGTGTATTCATAGGAGGGGGAGAAAAACACGGAATGGGACACTCTTCGCTTACGACCAAATAATCGGTTGTATATAAACTTGGTTGGCAATGCAAATAACACAACACAGTTGCGTAGGGCACGCTATGTGATATAACTGAGATACGTAAAGAACACCAGTGAGACAGTAGAACAGTGAGACGACATCAGCAAATCCCCCACATTTCCACAAAGGCGAGGAAGCGTTGTGGGCTAAAGCTTTGAACGACCGCGTGTAAAGGAGAATGTTGGGATATAACGCAACACAAAAACCACAAATGTATGATTACAATCACACATGCGCCATGAGAACGTATGGATCACAATACTAAAAGCAGTTTTCTGATTCTGAATATGCTTTCTCATTCCCTCAGAAACCCAAACCAG
>NW_004797458.1:681917-685623 GCF_000002075.1 Aplysia californica | reverse complement strand
GAGACAAATTTAGAGAAGAAAATTTTTCGGTCGCTACCCGGATTCAAACCCGGGACCTTTTGAATGAGAGGCCAACACCTTAACCTCTAGGCCACAACAGCCCCCCGTCCCCAATTTTGACTTAACTGCAACACTCATACCTGTAAGGTGCCAAGAAATAATTACTTCATCCCACTCAAAGTTCTCGCCATTTCCAATGAATATGCTAAACACAGTGGTAACACAAACATTTTGTGAATAGAGAACCTAAAGAGATAGACATTTTAGGAGCACCATTCTCATAAGAACCGGTAAAGATGGATAAAGTATAGATAAAACCGGTATATAACTTAAAACGCCGTAAAAATAAAAACTATTCGATTCCCCTGTGGCGAGAATTTTTATCGAGTCTCTTGGTCTTTCTGCTGGAACGTAATATCCTTCTCAGCCCGAGTCAGCCCTAGTAGACAGGGTCGAAGCCTGCCTTGCCTCCTAAATAATCTAAATCGTGTCGGTAATTGTAACGTAAAACACCTAAATTAAAGTTTGAACTTTTAAGAAGTTCTTATTCTATTAATCTTTTCAATCCAACGCAACGTCATATTTTCCAGGGCTTGTTATGTGACACAAAGGTGCAAAGAGGATACTGACCACAAATTTCTCAACGACACAAGACAATCGATTCTCTGAGGCATGCACAAACAGTATAATACATGCACACAAACACAAACATACATGGCAGCTGTAATTAAACAAAACAACAACAACACAATTTCATTTTCATTTACTTTTTTCATCTCAATATCCCCCAAAGCAAATGCACGTGTATACACGTTATTGCTGTAGGGGTTTAACCCCACTTTCAACACTGCAATTTTATTGAAGAGGCGGAATCTCCAGCCGGAAGGACCAGGCCAAGTAGGTGTTGAGTTTCTCTTTCTTTTTTTTTTTTCAATGTTGGCATTTTTACACCCCCACCGACACAATTGATTCAGCTAATCTAGGAAGCGGGTTACCGTCACGGCCAACCTGAACTCAGCAGAAACACTCTCCTTACACGGAAATCGACCTAAAGTTCTGCTGTGTGCGAGGGCGAAGCGCCTAAGCTACACCACAGAAGACTGTAGACTGTAGACAACCCAAGCTCAGGGTCGCCTAATTGGGAATTCCTTTCGGGGGTCACCCGTCGTGTCACAGTTCAGCGCGATACCAACCACTAAGCTACTGGCGCATCTTGATAAGCAGACAGACATATGGACGGACGAACGGAAGAAAAGAAGAGTGGATAGAAAGAAAGACCAGAAGAAGGAGTCAACCTGACTTACAATCAACGCCTTGTGTACCAGGGCCCTAGCCGCATGTTCATTACGCCTGACGGGAACGTGGTCGGCCTGGTCATTTGAATATTCATAGCCGCCTAACAATAGAGGTCTCCGTAGCACCGGGTATGACCTTGAGAATTTACCAACTCATTGTTCTTGAACGTTAAGCTAAGCAAGACGAAAATTGGGTAATGAACGCATAATTTGCTTTAGCTCGTCTCTCCCGTTTCGACCTAAAACAGGCACGCTATTTATAAAGTGCGGTACACGTGACTCGTTTTCACGTTCTCCCTAGCTGCTCTTTGGATTTCTCATTTTCAATCGCTCTGCAATATTGCATTAAGACAAGGCATTCTTTAATGTCTCCTCGATTAGAATAAATAAATGCATCCCGCCTAATAATAAACAAACCTAGCAACAGCAAAGATGCAGATGCTAATGTTATTTTTTTTTTTTTTTTTTGTTTTTTAGAGGGGACAAGACGAGCATGGCAATTACTGTTCTCAAGATCGACCGTGCCCCCCCCCCCCCCTTCCCCCTCCTCTCCGCATACAGAACACTCCAGGGGGACATTAAAATGAGAGAAACAAGGAGGAGAGGGAGAGAGAGAGAGAGAGAGAGAGAGAGAGAGAGAGAGAGAGAGACAGAGACAGAGACAGAGAGACAAAGAGAGAGAGACAGAGAGAGAGAGACAAAGAGAGAGAGACAGAGACAGAGAGAGGGAGGGAGGGAGGGAGGGAGAGAGAGAGAGAGAGGGAGGGAGAGAGAGAAAAGGGAGGGGGGACAGACAGACAGACAGACAGACAGACAGACAGACAGACAGACAGACAGACAGACAGAAAGACAGACAGGCAGACAGACAGAGCCTTTCAGTCAGATAGAACAAGGACTAAGCGGGATAAAGCATGGCCGGATAAAGGTAAAGACACTCATTAAAATAAACACCAATATTGCAAGGATCGAATTCATTACTTTTACAAGCAATCGTCATAAAAACAACTGTGGATCAAGGGGGAAAGGAACGTGCAGTACAAACATCGATCAGAAGTGTGAACGGTAACCTTAATCTTTCTTCAAAACCATGAGATCAAAAACGAACATGATGTGCTCGTCACGTGACTTAAATCCGCGAAGCTCTAAACAAAGCCTTTCGCGATTAAGTGATCAAATCTATGATACAAACACGACAGCACCCTCAAACCCACCACAGTGCTTACGTCAAAATGGACAATATGAGAACAAGTTACAGCAGTACGTTTCCCACCTTGCCTAATCAAAACAGCTTGACGCCATCTAATTAGGGCAACTCTGTACAGGTGATACTGTAAGCTGTCGTCAACACACGGCTATTTATATATTATTATTATCAGGACGTATCTTGGTCTAGCACCTCTGCCAAACTACTGTACTCACAGACAACGGCATTGCCCGTCACGTCACACAGTTAAGTTGCTTTTTTAATGGTAAATGTTTTACGGCACTCCAAACTGCATAAGATCAAATGAGCGTGCCGCATTTAAGTACTAGGCATAGGAGCTTGTTGTGGTGTAGCACTTATGCGCTTTGCTGTCAAATACAGGAGATCCGAGTTCGATTCCCGAGTCGGGAGAATTTTTTATCGAGTATCAGTCTTTCCAATGGGATGTTATATCTCTGACAGCCCGGGTTGGCACTGACGGGCAGAGTCGGGAGCCCGCCTCCTAAATGATCTAAATTATGTCGGGGGGGGGGGCGTAAAAACACAAACATTAAGAAAAACGATTCTTTAAAAAATGTTACAAGTCCGAAGGTACCAGAGAAGGGGTCGTACCCGAGCGTAAGGTGGATGGTCACCACTACACGAAGGTTAGGAGAAACCAGTCCTGATCACAATCCAAGTCTCAGCGATACATTAAACACCGCAAGTGATCCACAAGAGGCAGGTTCCAGACAGACATCGTACCCCCCCTCCCCCGCCCCCATCCCACCCTTCCCCTCCCATTTCGCCATTCCTGGGTATGCAGAAAAGTTCATAGGACCCCAAGTCCTTTTGAAAACATACCTGTCCCAAATGAAAACAGGTTTTACACGAGTTCCAACCTACACGAGATCATTTCGACCGGTCAAGTCCCTGGAACTGGTGATTTTAAAACCGTTTATCTATCATTCACTTATCTTCTCTCGATGTTTTACTTTGACGTGGGAGATGGAATGGGGGTCCAGTTTTTCTCACAATGAGGGGACATTTAGATTTGACAGTGAAAAAAAATCCATTTTGTCGGTCATTCAACGGATGCATTCAAAACCCCCTTCTTTCTGACCTAATTCCATAAGCATCTTCGGTACCAGCACACCTTTCTATAGTTAACCCCACCACGTTGGTCGATTTAAAGAGAAACTATGCCATGACTAAATACAGATCGATT
>NW_004797458.1:676036-679317 GCF_000002075.1 Aplysia californica | reverse complement strand
TGTGTGTGTGTGTGTGTGTGTGTGTGTGTGTGTGTGTGTGTCAAGACTTAACCCGCCAAAGTATTACTTACATTATCAGATAAATCAACTTAAAACAATAATTAATCCAAAACACTTCGTCAACAGATATGAACACACATAGACGACCACCTGTTCTAACAAAGGAACTGACAAACAGAAACCAACAAAATATAACGGGAAAAACTTCAAAAACAAACAGTCGGTGTGTGTTTTCAAACGTGATAAAATCAGAAAAAGAAGAAAAAAAATGCCATTCATAATTTGTTGAAGACAAAGAGGAATCGTTCTATTTGAAATACATTTTCCTAGTCAAAGAAAAGCCTTTGAAGCTGACATTGCAAAATCTGAACCGATAAACCAGCATGTGCGTGGGTAGCCTGCTGTCTTTGTCCATATTTGTTAAGGTGCCGTTTTCAACTAGATGAGACAGTAAAGACACAAAAGCCCTTCGTTCAGATTTCACATTTAATTCATTGTAAACTCATTCTCTTTGATTTACAGAGTCGAGCAATCTCTCTCTGTGAGTTCCTACAAACAACAAATCTTATTGGAAATCCATTTCCTTGATTAAAAAGAAACCAAAAACCCGTGTTTTTCCTTAGGCCAGGCTCATGAATTAAAAAAAAAAACTCTTAACCCCTCAAATACGTTTCGTTATCTATTCTCCTGAGGATGAAAAACAATTTATTCGAACATCCGTTCTCAAAAACTTGAAATCCCAAGACACACACTGTCTCACAGGGAGAATTTCTTAAATTGGATACATTCATTCCATCATCAAATTAATTTCCAAGGAAATGAACACGCCACTTGAATTGGCAAGGAAGGTCGGTAAGGGCTTGAACAATGCACCGTCTTACCCAAATGGCGTTTTTCTTTCGAACTGCTCGTTTTAGGGTTTAGCACAACAGGCTTTGGCCTTACATGCTTTATCAATTCTAGCAAAGACGCCTTTTCATCAAACAGCCTCCAGGAAATCACAAAAACGCCAACGAGACTGACAGTTATGTTCTTTACTTGCTCTCCTCTTCCTCCTCCTCCTCCTCCTTTTTTTCTTCTTCCTCCTCCTCCTCCTCCTCCTCTTCCTCCTCCTCCTTCTTCTCCTTCTTCTCCTTCTTCTCCTTCTTCTTCTTCTTCTTCTTCTGCAAACTCAGTTTTGTCTTTTTCCCCCGTTCTTATATTTCTTTCCCTTTTTAAACGAAATCCTGCTTTTCAACAATCCCTTCGGTGCGTCCGTCCTTATTTAATACCGGTATTCGTTTTTCCCACCCCTGTTCCATCTCACATACATTGTCTCAAACTGCACAAGATGTCTTTTTTTACAGAATGAATGACTTTCCCAGAATTAGTTTTGAGGTTTCCCGCTAGTTACGTGTACTATCATATTGTACGGGTGTAACGCCAATTTCAGTATCTTAATATGCTTGGCCTCCGACTCCCGTCCACCTCCGACAGGAAAGAGTCGAATAGGTGAAGAGCCATGACATTTCTTCAAGCAAACTTAACTCAAAACCTTCATTTAGATATCTGAACCTGACACATCCTTATCGGAGTCCAGCAAGATACCAAAACGTTTAGCGAGGCCCCCTAAGCACACCCTATCCACCCTCATTATGTAGTTTTACAGTAAACGGCAAGGATAAAGTGCCGGCCCCCTCCGCGACTAAAACAAAGTAATGAAACAAGACAAAGTGAGCACGCAGTAGATGGCTGCGTCTCTTCGGACACGTGTCCGTTTGAGCTCTCGTACACGTGTGTCCTTCTAGTACCCCAGCATGAATGCGAGTACCGTACATTGTGGGGGGGGGGGGGGGTTTCTTATTGAGGGTGACGTGCTTTCTTTCTTTTTAAACCAATGCATATTTGCAGTGCATAAAAGTGCATTCTATTTTTTCTATTTATAGAATGACGAAAACTAATCGTGATTGTTTAATTTCTTGATCGACATGCAATACATGTTTTTAAAGAGGAAAAATTGTTCTTGAGAAGGATCGTGTCCGTGTCTGAATAGACACTGTGGCAGTGGATGTCTGGAAACAAACATTACAGAGACTAGGCATCGAGTGGGAAAGTCGGCAAAGAGAGATAAAAGGACGATTTAACAAGTTGAGTATGCGTACTGAAATAACTTGAACTTAGACTGATACCGAGACAAGAGGTCGGAAATAAACAAGCATTACATTTAGAACGTGAATTCTACAACGCGTGACGGTCCCCTAAAATAAATTGTTTTCACACATATGTCCTTTGACGTCAGCAATTGTCTCAAAAAGTGGAATTAATGTGCTATTTTTTTTAAGTAAGCGCCATCTTGAGTGACCTAAAGATCTAGATAAGATTTGAGCTTCAGAGTCCACAAGTTATGGTAGCTCTTTCCAAAACGAAATGGTGAAATGTTACAAGTTTAACGCCCCTATCAAAACTATTGAGTTATTTAAGAGGCGAGATATCCAAATATAATGTCTATCTCCTAAAGGACAGAGCCAAATGGGAAAATTCGTATAAATTGCCTTTCCCACGGACACAACGTCGGACTGAGCTGAGGCTCGAACCACCGAACGTTCAATCTCACGATTCAAAGTCCGGTAACCTAACCACTATGTCATCGCCGCCACCGTAGTTTTTTCGGGCACGACTTACTGCAATCTTCATTTCGAATTCGTGGGAAGTTTGTACTGAATAATTACTTAATATAAGCATGTTTATGATAAAAGACAAGACGCGTTGTCACAATTTTATCGAATCCACTTCCATGTATCACACCGCTGGTACATTACGCAAAGAAGTGCAAGACTTTAGGCGAATACGCTGGGAAGGCTGGAGGGGTTATCAAAGAACATAACGAAAAGTTATCAAGGAACAGCGATTTATTTATTTCTAAATTCGCGAAACGATTTTTATTTTTCTGTATGATAGAGTTCAAACCTTTTTTTTTTTTTTTACTACACCTCAACGTTAGGCTAGAACGCTTTAAAAGTTTATAGTCCTTCTCTCTCTCTCTCTCTCTCTCTCTCTCTCTCTCTCTGTCTGTCTGTCTCTCTCTCTATCTATCTATCTCTATCTCTCTGTCTCTCTCTGTCTCCCCTCTCTCTCTCTCTCTCTCTTTCTTTCTCTCCCCCTTCCCCTTTCCCCCTCCCTCTTCCCCAAACCTCCCTCCCTCTTTCTCTCCTCTATCTCCCCCTCTCTCTCTGTCTCTCTCTCTCTTTCTTTTTCTCTTTCCTTCTCTCACCCTTCCCCTCTCCCCCTCCCTCTTCCCCAAC
>NW_004797458.1:665760-675451 GCF_000002075.1 Aplysia californica | reverse complement strand
GGGGCTCACGTAGCCTAGAGGTTAAGGTGTTGGTCTCTCATCCAAAGGTCCCGGGTTCGAATCCGGGTAGCGACCGAAAAATGTTCGTCTCTAACATTGTCTCCTTTCTTCCACCTCCTTCCCTGCTCTCTAGCAATGTTCTGAAGTCTGCTTTCGTCTCCTCTTTCTGCCCCCACCCGCTCACCCCTTTTGCACCCCTCCTGTGGGTTCCTGACTCTTTCTGCAGCCTTTCTACTGCTACTGCCAGGCTCCTTCTTACGGCTGTCTTTCAGTCACACCCCTGATCTTCCGGTAGGAAAGATCTACACCTAGCCTTCTCGGACAAGGGCGAAAAATCTCGGAGGGCATGTGTGCAAGTGCGCACGTTAAAGATTCCTTGGTCGTCTGAAGTCGATAAGAGTAGGATTCAGCCGCCACTCGGGCAAAATGCAAAATGTCCTACCAACTGAAAAAGTTAAATGAGTCCCGCGCGCTCACATGACCTTATGCTGTTGCGAGCCCCGTAAAACACTTACAAAAAAAAAAAAACAACCCCCGACAACTCCACACTTGCAACGACAAGCGCAAAAACTACTCACAAGAATAATTGGTAGGGTTGAAAATAAGGTCACCCTGAAATAAATGCCTTTTGAGAGACAACAGTACACACTTTCGCCATACGGAAAAGCGCAGTTTGTTAACTCTCAGATCGAGGAGGCATCTTCTGATTAGACGCTCTACAACTGTGTTTTCCGGTTCTTCTCATTATCATAACATCAGCAGGGCTAGGTAAAAGCAACTACTAGTTTCTTATTGTATCTTTATACTTATCAAATCTTCATTAATATCTGAACACCTGAACATAAGGTAATGCAAGCTCGATGCGTGAAACTCGTGTTTTCATTATGAAATTGCCAACATAATAATATACATATTTCAACCAAACATACTGTCACAAAACAAGCCTACGACTAGCTCTACACCAATCTTACACAAAACGATCGTCATCAATTGAGGTTCAATGCCACAAGATAGAAATAAACAGAACTGGTAAAACGCCCACGAGAGAAAAAAAATACGACAAACGAGGACAGTTCGCAAATGACCTCTAGATTATCATGTTTTTATGTATTCGAATAAAACTTCATTAATTAGTAGCACCATTCGGCGACTTCTCTACATTGTCCCCTCGAAGATTGATGCATCCTATCCAGCGGCTCATCAGACATCAATCGACTCTTTGATAAATTTAGAAATAAGAGAATTTAGCTAATCTAGAATCTCCACCATAAGCTCATTTTTATTACTTGAATCCTTCTGTTGAATATCGCATTAGATGAAAGTCCGATAAGGCAAGACATGAACTGTGTGGACGATACATAGCGATGCCCCCGTGATCAGATCTCGTAAGTGACAAATTTTCTCTGATCTCAACAAGGTGTCCAGACCACCATCTACAGAGGCCGGTTCTTCTGTAATACGAAAACATTGTCACTTATGAGTATGCACTTTACCAACATTTCACCGTGATCAAACCTCGTTAACGGCAATAGTCGTCACTTACGAGGTCTGATCACAACCACGGTAGTGTAAACATACCTCGTAAGCGTCATTGCATAAGAAATTCAATATTTATTTTTTTAAAGTAATTAACCACCATTTAGTTTCATTGTTTTGAGCGCTTTTATTCGAAATTGAAGGTTTGACAACACTGCTTTATAATAAATTAGTTTTTTCCTTCTCCTGAAAAATGATCTCTCTTGCACTTGCGAGGTCTGATCATGGGGGCATCGATAGACAATTTCCAGAGGGGCCTTTATTCCGTCTTCATTCAAGTCCGGCATGTGAGGAGCAGCATTGCTGTGTTGGAGAACAATGTCCCTGCTTAACTGTTCAAGTCTCTTTCGGCAAGTTGCTGTTAGATCCATTGAACCCACACTTTACGACAACCCAGCTTCTCACGGAAATTTCTATGAAGGACTGATTTTGGGAGTTCAACAACAATAGGAATCCCCTAACTTTCAGCTAACTGTGCGAACGAATAAACTAGTAAATTGAATTAATTCCTCACTTTTTGGATTCTTGCTTCTAAGTTTGCGGGAGACCCGCGTTAAACAAACGGCACGCAAGATTTGGCTATTTTTTAGTCATTACATTTTAGGCGTATACAGCACTGAGGACGTCGACACGTTATTTTGGTTTCCTGTGTGCGTACAATTGGTTTGCCTTCACAGTCGCTACCTTAGTATTACAATGTGCCATCTGCTCAGTATCTAGTTCAGAGAAATTTGACATTTAAAAAGTATTGTCATGCTTTTGTAATGCAATTCTTTGGGTATCTTGATAACTCCTCTTGGGGGCTCTCGTGACCTAGAGGTTAAGGTGTTGGCCTCTCATTCAAAAGGTCCTGGGTTCGAATCCGGATAGTGACCGAAAAATTTTCTTCTCTAAATTTGTCTCCTTTCACCTCCTTTCCTGCTCTCTAGCAATGTTCTATCGTCTGCTTTCGTATCCTCTTTCTGCCCCCAGTCCCTCATCTCCTTTGCCCCCCTCCTCTGGGCTCCTAATTCTTTCTACAGCCTTTCTACTGCTACTCCTTGGCTTCTTCTTACTGCTGTCTTTCAGCCACACCCCTGATCCTTTCACCTCTTTTCCTGCTCTCTAGGAAAGATCTACACTTAGCCTTTTCGGACAAGGGCGAAAACTCTCGGAGGGCCCGTGTGCAAGTTGCGCACGTTAAAGATCCCTTGGTGGTCTAAAATCGATAAGAGTAGGCTTCGGCCGCCACCCGGGCAAAAATCCAAAATTTCCTACCAACTGAAAAAGTTTAATGTGTCCCGCGCGCTCATATGACCTTATGCAGTTGGGAGCGCCGTAAAAACACTTACAAAAACAAAATAACTCCTCTTGAGTTATCTTACAATTTTGATGAAGCATAGAACATTTGGTTTCTGACCTCATGGTCTTAGTAACTCAAAATGGCCAAAAATATCTCACAGAACTTTGTAATTCTTAGTTGACAACAGGCTTTTTCCTCTGAATGTTCAGGCAAGAGGGCCAGCATGTTTGACATGACGCCGCAGGGGCATACCTTATAATTTGGTTCGACAGGCACTACTGTGGCAGTAGCAAGATGAGAGCACAGCCTTTTTGCCTCAATTCACATATTGTAAAAACAGTCCTTAACTTTTCAGTCATTTTCTCTTTACTCTTCGGTCCGTCCTCGTTCTCCTTGTGCATTATACGATCAAAACCCTTCTTTCCTCCACAGGCTTTCGCGTGTGGTTTACCGGAGTTCTTCTTGTGTTCCAAGGTTCGTTCATTAAGGTCATTGAAGGTCTCCATGGCGTATGTATAGAACTAATTTAGATCACTGTCACAGAGAAACAAACAGGGTACAATGCGCCCCCCCCCCAAAAAAAAAAGGGCTGCTTATTTTTTAAGTCACGAATTTCAGTAAAAATATTCTTCCCCGTAGTCGATACTGGCAGCTTTACAAAAGCCAACATATTGACGAAGAAAAGAACACAGTTTGCACACATACAGTATACAGTGAATCCCCTCCCCATTCTCCCTTCCTCACCTCTCAGTGACTGAGGTACAGACACGCGCTTGACATTGTGAGCCTAAACCCACTCTTTCGTTTTGGACCTTTGCTAATAAGGGGGCTCTTATATTACTAAAAATGGAACTGGGTAGCAAACGCTCGGCTCGGGGGTATTTTATAACGATAATATAGCAATCAAAACCTACAACTGTCTTAGCTCAAAAGTATGGGCATCTGGCGTAAACATGTTCTTAGGAACACTGAATGCTACCGTCGATTAAATAATATTGAGGTCTGAAGAGTGCCAGATTTCTACTAAAAAGTGAGGGACTAACCAATAGCTTTTTCTATAATTTTACATAAACAGACAACAGTTAATTTACAAATAAACACACATGCACATACAAGTATATAAGCACCCACACACATACGTACGTGCACACAGAAACACACTTTCACATAACACCCATATACACTAGATTCATAACAAGTTGTTACATATGAAGGCACAACCAGATTGAGCAAATAGGAAGGTCGCATACCGTTTTGCTCAAATTACTTTAACTTTCCCCTTTCCCAACTTACAAAATGACACCCACAAAACAGTAAAAATGATCTCCTACAACGGAAACCACTCCTCATCCATCATCCGACAATAACACTCAATCATTCCCAGCTGTTTCTATCAAGACTCCCTGCTCTCATCCCGAACCCTGAATCATCAAACACTCTCCTTCATCAACCGCGACCACTCTCCTCGCTTTCACAGAGCCAAACGTCTGAAATTAGCTGTCCGCATCTGAAAGTCAGATCACTTTCGATAGGCTGCACCTTTTGACGAAGGCCTTGAAGGTTTAACACAACTAACTAGTTTACTGCGCATGACCGTTTATAACCAAGTTTTTTTTGTTTTAGTAGAATTTTTACGCGCTCGCAACTGCACAAGGTCATATGAGCGTCAAAACCAAGACCAGGAGCGTACTTCGCAACTTTAACTTTAAAGAAACATGTTTGGTAGCAGCTGACTCTAGGACCAAGAAGACCATTGATTTTGGAAAAGACTTGACCAAAGACGTTCAAGCACCTCTAAAACGGTTCAGAGCGAAATCAAGTATACGTGAACATGCAGACACTTCAGTTCGAAAAAATACAAGCAAATTTCACAGAACAGGAATCATGGACCCCCCCCCCCCCCCTTTTTTTCCCCAAAAAACACACCCTCCCATAAACAATATAATAAACGATATAATTTTCTCTTGCCTCAAATCCTATACACGTACTTCTTAGAAAAAAGTTCAAACCAGTTTCCCACATACTTAGCTATTGATGTCCCGTCAAAATCGACACACAATTAAGTTACTTGTAAAGCAGGATATTTGTACTGGTTGTATGATCCCTAAACTTTCACCAAATCAGTACAAACCAGTTGTAAGCCGATTTCTTCCCACACGATGGTACAGAGAGAGACAAACGTAGTAGTTGGCATCATGCGTGCTTAATTCGGCTTCCGGTTGGTTAATTCTTCACAGGGGGGAACCCCAAAACCAAATAGGGTCGCTTAGTTTGCATGCAGTTACGGGCGTCCACTAAAAGGGGCCAAGAACAGGCTAAGAACGAAAACAAAATAAGGTTGTAAAAGCAAATGGCATCCATTATTTCGCAGACACAAGACCATAGAAACCGAATTGCTAGGAGGCGTCTTTCATTATTTCGAGGGCAGAAGACTGAAGAACTTAATTACAAATGGTCATTAGGCAAAAACTACCCCCGATAAGATCAACTAAGAAGCAAACAGCCCGGAATTGACACAAAATGCATTAAGTAAGCTTTACTGGGGTAAACAACTTCTGCAACTGAATCTTGGTCAACTCCGTCTCCGAACTCCCAGTGATGCCTTCGTATGATTATTTATTCCACCGAAAAAAAAATTCACGGAAATACAAACTACGGACTCCGTACATGCCAGTATCAACATTCTCCTTCACCATAATTTCATTGGTGTGCAATGCTATTAAAGCATATAACGAGCCGAACCATAAAAGTCGATCTCCTTCGCATGGGGATGGATCACAGGTCTTGTACAAGGCGAAGAGTCAAATGATTAGAAAGCAGACACCGATCCTATCATCGATTCCGCCATCAAATATCATTACAACAAAAAAGACATAGACATAAAGAGTATTCCCTCCGGAAATTTTGGCCAGACCATCTTTGAAGCAAGTTTTAAAGATAAATTGCTTTAGAACCGCTCTAGACGAAGTCGTGACGTACTTAACAACATCGGCTGATGGAGTTAGACAACGTGCTCTGAGAGACAAATTATGATGAACGTTTAAGGTGAAAGAGATGGAGGAGAGTGGGGGAGGGGGCGCAGTCTGGTGGTGAGACAGACAGACAGAACGTAGAACCGTAAACGAAAGAAAGAGGTAGAGATGGAGAGAGAGAGGCGGGGGGGGGGGGGGGACAGACAGACAGACAGACAGACAGAGGAATTAATCAGTTTTTTAAGTTTAGTTTTAGGCCGATTTGATCTTGCATGTCAGGGCCTACCAATGTCGAGTGGGATACAACAACACAGCAACATGCAGACAGACGGAGACACTCAACTAAAGACTTTTTCACATGAATATTGAACTTGAGCCTTTTCCCTGCAATGGCCAAGAGTATCATTACATCACAGTCTCTGGTCACATACGGGGCCCGCTTCCCCTACCCCCCCCCTCCCCCATCGGCCCCACGCACCCTGATGCTGGTGAGCCGAAAGTTTATTTGTCATTCTGAACTCACTTGGTGGAAGAAAGGGGACAAAATATAAGAGAGTTATAACCAAGAAAAACATAAATCTGTGAAAACAAAGTTCAACCTTCTGAGGAAAGAGGAAAATAGTTTACGAACTAGCCATAACAAGGTCAGACTGGACTGTTATATCCAAGAATACACTGATTTCCCAAATATAACTTTCAGAAAACCGTCGTCAAATTGTTGCCTTCAAAATAATCTACATGTCTTCGACTTCTACCAAGTGGCTGACCTCAAACAATATCACACCAGGAACGACAATATCACGGCAAAAATAACAACAACAACAACAACAACAACAACAACAACAATAATCACAATAACAACAACAACAATAACGACAACAACACCAAAAGAAACAAAAACAACATCAGCAGCAGCAGCAGCAGCAGCAGCAGCAGCAGCAGCAGCAGCAGCAGCAGCAATGACAACAACATCACTAACACCAACAATAATAAACAGCAATAAACTAAATAGTTGTCCTTCGCAAACATCCGTTGTCCTGAGCCCCCAGAAGAGCTGGAATATAAACCAAATTTAAAAATTCAAAAACTGCGTAAAACGCCACACAAGAACAAGGTTTAAGGTGTTGTGCCTGTCCACTGTAATGTTATATGCTATAATTATTTCTATAGTAACAAGAAGAACATTTTTAAAAAGACGACCATTAATTAATTAAAAGCAGGACGCAACGGCGAGACTAAGTGACGTAAGACTTGAACCATTTACGTTAGCGGTGGTAAAACAGCGATAATACATTTGTTAATCAGTTTAAACCGTCTGCACGCCCACCTTCATAATGTAGGTTATTCCGTGGGCGGGCTGCTTGGAACCTGCTGTCTGTCGTGCGTAGCTAGTAGTAGTAGCAGCAGCAGCAGCAGTAGCAGCAGTAGCAGCAGCAGCAGCAGCAGTAGCAGCAGCAGTAGCAGCAGCAGCAGCAGCAGCAGCAGTAGCAGCAGTAGCAGCAGTAGTAGTAGTAGTAGTAGTAGTAGTAGTAGTAGTAGTAGTAGTAGTAGTAGTAGTAGTAATAATAATAATAATAATAATAATACGTAACGTTCTATCCCACACGAGTATAAGCTCTGAGCTCAGGCCTTTGAGACTAAAAAACTTAACTGCAATCGTTTTGCCTTTCCAGGTTATGGTTTTCTTTTTAGAAGTAGCAGCATCATATCTAAGGATTGTTTTACCAGACACAAGGCTTTTTTCTCCATTGAAAGCGGGGTCAAAAATTTGTGTGGGGTTACTTACCGCAGTCTTTCTTTTTCACATTATTCGGTCGTCTAAGTACACATGACTATATTTTTCATCCACATCTGCGGCGAAGTTCACAATACAGATAAACGCGTGTCCTTATTTCTAATCTGGCCCACGGAGGAGGGTTGACACCGTAAATCAGCTGGAACTAAAATTCAAAGATAAAGTAAAAACGTTGCTCATTAGTGGCCGGATGCGAGCCAATTTTCCTGTGCTATTAAGACAATTAAAAAAAATTGAGTAGGCCTATCAAATGATTAAAATAAATTGGTGTATTCTATAAGACTTCATAGGTTATTAGCAAAAAAAATAATTCATTTTTAAATCGACGGACAATACAAGACAGAAAAAAAAGCTTGACCAAATATATTCCCCAGTTGGGAATGGAACTCACGCCTTTTGTCTGTTAGACAAAGAGTCTTATAATTACACAGAAGGCACTGGTGCTAAATGAATAAAAACAGACGAATAACAGACAAAATAGAGTAGGAAGCTGAAGGGGGGTTTGGAAAGAGAGGGAGCTAATTACGCGACCACAGTACTTTAGACATATCAAAACAGCTAACCAAATCACAAAGAATTTGAAACGTAGCTGTTTGATAGGATTTTTGTTTACAATGTGTGCAAACCAGTGTAAATTACTTCGTTTCGTTTGAGCTGCTGCAACTTCATTTGCCTGGGTTCATGTTCATACCAACTAGTACAGCGACATTTAGTGAAACCTGTTCCCCGGTAGTTGGTTTAACTTGCGTAAACAGAAGCACATCGATACGATAACGGTACCCCATCGCTAAGAAAGAGCTAGACCAACAAGAGGAGACGATGGCAGTAAAGTAAAGAGGGATACAGAATCCCTTACAATCGCCAGGTAGCCAACTTCTGAAAATGCACCCGCTCCGAAGGTAATTTGAAACCACGCTCGCACCGCGAAACGAGTTTCCGCTTCGAAAATGTCTCAGAGTGCACTTCAGGTCAACGTGTTTCAAGGAAAAGTAAAGAAGGGAAGAATGTGTTATGTTCAAACTAAAGAAACCTTGCCGCAGTGTATAGTAATGTAATTTGAGGGGGTGGGGGATATATCCCAACATATTCACAAACAGAAATACTCTTGGACTGAGAAGCAGCAAAAAGACCGAAATCTCGAGTCCACCACTCATAAAGACCTTGAAAGGCACCTGTCACTGATATTAATTATGCGCTATATTTGATGTGCTCATTAAAGGTCAAGGGTATTGTCAGGAAAACTTCATTAACAATGATTTGAAAAAAAATATAATAACCATGTCAGCCTAAGTACAGAGAAAATTACACTTTTTAACCCACGAATGTACCTTTATCGTCGGTGGAATTATACGCTCGGGTAAGCAGATTTTTAGGAAACTACAAGAAACGGGAGAAAAAGAGAATTCGCTAAGGACATGACATTAACTTTTGGCTGAAACTGAAACACAGCTGATACAATGCATGTTGTAGCGTTTGGAGTAAGGAAATTGACAACTCTATGGCGCCATCATTTTGTTATATCCCAAAAGACTTTTGATAGCCGACTGCGCCTGAGGGTTTGGGGAATGATAGAAACAGCCAACCGCCTAGACGCTGATAAGCCAAGCAAATCTTTCCCACTGCCACCGAGAATGAATGACAGTAGGAATGATAGATTCGGCTGCTTAGTCTCCATAAACGTACTGTATGTCTTTTAAGGTATGTCTTCATTTAAATTACCGTGATTGCAAGAATACTGTTCCGGTCGCGGAATGTGCAACTACCGCTATAAATGATGAAATTACTGCACCTTAATTAAAGACAAATTTTAATTGTGGGTAGTGTACATTTTTTTTTTTTTTTTTTCTCTTTTTTTATCTGATGCAAAACGTTCCACAGAAATAAAAAAGGAGAACTACAATGGCTAAGGCTAGTTTCAATAAAAGGAGCCCAATCGTGAAAAATAGAAACATCTCAATGAACACCAAAATGAAAGTCCTGAAATACTATGTTTGGTCAACCCTTCTATATAGCTCTGAATACTGGACAATAACTAAAGACAGTGGAAATAAAATAGAAGCAACAGAAATGTGGTTTCTTAGGAGACGGCCAAGAGTATCGTGGAAG
>NW_004797458.1:664131-665559 GCF_000002075.1 Aplysia californica | reverse complement strand
TAAGGGGCGTGTATGTGCTCTTTAGTGTGCTAGTGTATGAGTGTGTGTGTGTGTGTGTGTGTGTGTGTGTGCGTGTGTACGGGTGTGTGTATGTAAGGGTCGTGTGTGTATATGTGTGTATGTGTGAGTGTGAGTGTGTCTTTTTGAGTGTATGTGGGACTGTGTGTGTGTAGGTGTGTATGTGTGTGTGTGTGTCTTTTCATGCGTTTCATTAAACGTCATCTTCTCACAATTGGAATGCTAGTCCTGTTACTGAATCAAATACTGAGCTGTGCAGCCTGTTTATGCTCGTCGAGAAAGAGGAAGAGACCTATTTCGCCGAAGAGTGTAACCTCGTACACGTTTCTACCTTGAAGTTAGTTGGTCAAGCTTCCACAATGAAACCTGGACTCGACGCAAAGTACATGTACAAACAATAGTACTGGGTAACACGGAAGCCCCTTGCTCTATAATTATTATTACGCGTTAACACCTATAGTCAACCTGGAATAATAAGATGTCCACGACAGGTCCCAGCGCGAAAGTCGCAGTCAGCCGATCCCTTCATTCCAGGCTACTGGAAACCTGTATTTGGCCGGTTATGAAAGGAAGTATCTACGTACTCCCCGATTGGGGTCTACGTAGTCATGGTGTCTAAGCTCTCCCTGGTCAAATTGAGGGCAAGCGAAGCAGGGGTAGGCCCAGAACAACATACTTAGGGAACCTAAACAAAAGGGTAACAGGGAAAGATCAGGGAAATGTAGCTTTTTTGAGAGCATCCGAGCAAAGGAATGAATGGAAAACCATGATCGCCGATGTCTGTCGCAGATCTGGCACTGGATGATGATGAATGTAATTTTTTTTTAAAATTAAATTGCTGGTCGGCCTTCTTCGTCCTCGTGCAAGACATAACACCTGATATCTCCCGATGAAGGTAATGAGGTTTATGAATAGCCAGTCGTGACTTATGATAATAAAAGTGGTGAAGCCTTGAGATTTGGAGCAAAACGTTCATACTGAAGGCGTCTCGCAGTCATACCAACTCCCCTCCTCTGGAACACTGTCCGTGTGATTTAAGCCAGAGCCTTCCGTTTATTCACCTTTTTCAATTTGAACTAGCGTGACCTGATAGACGCAGCGGGTGTCTTTACTTCTGCACGAACATCCGTATTATTTCCATAATGTTCTTCAAGCCGTTCAGTGCAACGACAAACGTAGGTCTGGTCCTGTTTCACAAACACGCGTACCTTAGTGTCTAGACGATACACATGGTCCTTTTCTCTTCTTCTCTGAGATTGAGATAACAGAGGGCTCACTTTAGTGCATTTGGTAATCCACTGCATGATTGATGAGCACACTTAGCTGATGAGCTGGCACCGCGTAAATAATAATGATTAATAATTAATAATAATAATTAATTTACATTTCTACACCGTTAATTCCCCACGC
>NW_004797458.1:658892-663707 GCF_000002075.1 Aplysia californica | reverse complement strand
TAGTAACACTAGATCGACACACCGCCCGAGATGATCAGTAGCCTTGCATTGTAACCAAAGATAGTACAGCCTACCGTAGGGTGTAGTATCTTTGTTGTAACCAATGTAAACTACCGCTCGCTCAGCGAGCCAATCACAATCCAACATTTTTGGGCTCCACCTAGACACCATGACTACATAAACCCCAATCGGGGAGTACGTAGACACTTCCATTATAAAATAAGAAAAGTCGGGTATGAGCCCCCAATGTTTTTGTTTCAATGTGGGATGTAGAATTTTTGAGTTTCGCCAAAAAGATAAGATTTTTTCAGTTAGGCAATCTTATCATTCCACACACACACACACACGCGCGTCGCGCGCACATGTTTTATGCATGGGGTGTAAAACTATGTATAGTCATGAAAAAGAAAACGCAAATAAAATTATTTGTATTTCAATTATTATACAAACAAATGAAAAATGGATATTATACATGTAATAACAAGCACATCGTTCATTGCTCAGGTGCTGTTACTGCTTGTCGTTGGTACAATCTTGATGAATTAGGTATCATAAGAATCTGTAGACAGACAGACAGACAGACAGACAGACAGACAGACAGACAGACAGACAGACAGACAAGATGAGAAAAAAACGAGGCGGGAGGACAAGGAGGATGATGAAGTCTCCAAGGTCAGAAGGTGGGTGTTTGATAACCCCAATAACCTCGCCTGTATCTCTGGTTTACATCACTGAGGCCAATTGCTTCTCGGTGAGTGACCCGCGCGTTGAGCTCTAATGCCCAAAACGCCCATTAATTCACCCGCTAGAAGCAAGCCGATAGCAAGTGGCCTTAAATGGTTATACGCAGAGCACATTCGTTCGACTTGTCGTGTGTGCATGGCGATCGGATAGGATTAGAAATTCCAAAAGGGTTTTAACCACATAGAAAACGGATTCAGCAAGAATGAACTCAAGTTGCGCAGACCTTGGCGACCGGCCGGCCTCTTTGGTGTAGCCGTTCGACGCTTCGCCGCAGCATGCAGAAGGCCCGAGTTCGATTCTCATGTGGAGATAATTTTTTTATCAAGCGTCGGTCTTTGCGTTGTATCCCTCTCAGCCCCGGCTGGCCCTTACAGGCAGGATCGAAGCCTGCCTCTTACATGATTTATACTGTGCCGCGGATACGTAAAAGACATTCATTTAAATAAAACCTTGGAGAAAACAAAAAGACCCGTGTTCGGCTTGCGTACAAAAGCAATTAAACGGTTCCAAGGTTATGGCTCCCGACAAAGTCACTGGTCCTCCAAGCTAACCACAGTTTAAATAAGGGGTTGACAGCTATTTTCGAAAGTGGTTCTTAGAGTTATTCATAAATGGATATTAATTTGGTATTGGTAGACTATGTCTTTCGTCCTACCTCTGAAGTCGAGATTAGCCAAGAGCTACGGTATAACAAACCTATCCTACATAAAAAGATATGCTCGGATCGGCCCACATCCCATTACATACAACACGAATTTGCTAATAAAGTGTCCATAATTTTTTTTTTTAAGTACAGGTTGTACACATATCTCTTATATAAAACAGTAAACATTTCAAGCAGCTTCAGAAAGGAAAAGATATTTTGAAACTTGTGGAACAAGATGGAACCAATCAGAC
The DNA here is from genome assembly GCF_000002075.1 of Aplysia californica. Classification (NCBI taxonomy): domain Eukaryota; kingdom Metazoa; phylum Mollusca; class Gastropoda; order Aplysiida; family Aplysiidae; genus Aplysia; species Aplysia californica. The sequence goes on along the minus strand of NW_004797458.1, from coordinate 662,066 downwards.
AACACACGCTTTCTTCGGGGACAGTTGGTACCTTTTTTGCTTTGTTTTGTTTTTGTTTGTCTTTTCAAAATTCAGGACATATTGACTCCAGCTCAGGACACACAAGAGGAGTAGCATTCATGTTATCGGGACCTTGTAGAAAAGCTAGCGGGAAGGACACGGACGGAGATTTATTACCTTTTCACACAGGACAAAGAACAATGGAAGACGACGGGGTGTGCAAAGGGGAAGAGGCAGTGACAGATCATCACCTTGTCATAAAAACCAAAAAAACAGCACCAAGCGGCCAACTAGAAAAAAATACTAAAATTTAGCATCCATCTGCTTAAAGATAAGACCACTCATTAAGATTGTAATTCGGCTTCAAAAACATATTTTAAGGGTAGTTAGATTTGCCTGATGCCATTGGGTCCTATGAAAAATTCACCACTGTGAAAAAACGCAAACTGGGATGGTATGGGAACATAACAAGATCAACATGACTTGCAAAAATGATCCTACAAGGCACTGTCCAAGGAGTGAGAAGAAAAGGCAGACAGAAAAAGAGATGGGAAGACAAACAAAACGGAATGGCCAGGTCTAAATTTGGGTGAAGCGATTCGAAAGGCTGAAAATAGAGAAGGATGGATAAAAGTAGTTGGCCGATCATCATTGGTGCCCCAAGAGTCATCTAAGACAAAGGGATAACTGAAGTGAAGTGAATATTTGCTTGAAAAGAGGAAATGAATCTGGAGAAACATTGGAAAACCAACAGGACACTAGGATTAAGGATGAGGTAACTGGGAGCTCTTGTCGGTGGCCTGTACTCCAGCATGGGGTGAAAAAGTGACGTTGGTGATGATGATGATGATGATGATGATGATGATGATGATGATGATGATGATGATGATGATGATGATGATGATGATGAAGATGATGATGACGATGATGATGACGATGACGATGAAGATGATGATGATGATGATGATGATGATGATGATGATGATGATGATGATGATGATGATGATGATGATGATGATGATGATGATGATGATGATGATGATGATGATGATGATGATGATGACACGTTGATATGTATAATTTTAATAATAATTGTTCTTATTACCCTAAGTACGTGTCATCATTTTAAAAATATTATTATTATTATTATTATTATTATTATTATTATTATTATTATTATTATTATTATTATTTATTATTAATATTAGTATTAGTATTATTATTATTTTCACCATCATCATTGTAATTACCATCATCATCACCATCACCATAACTATTAAAGGAACATTAACTGAATGGTTTTTTTCCCTCGTGCCATATCCATTAGTCATTAGTTACGTCCAACCAGATCGACACCTGGCTGAGAAACCCATTGCGAAATGACCCACAATGACATAACAGCAAAGTGAGTGCAAAAAGAAAACACACTGGCATCAGCATCAGCCCAGAAAGAGGAGAAGAAAACAATCAGCAGAACGGCAAAAACCGGACAGACAGGTAGACAGACACACAGGCACACCTCGTAGTCCCGATAATGGCAAAATGACACTTCCAGTAGATTAGTTGCAGTGTTAGAAAAAGTTGGGGACATTATTTTACCACCAGACTTACGGTGGTGCTTAGAGATGTTGATAAGACCTTTAAAATTTTCATCACATTTTAAAATAACGTTTTTTATTTTAAAATTTTATTTTATTTCTAAATCTTTATTTATTTATTTATCTCTCGATTTTTCTAATTTTTAAAATGTTTATCTAAATTTGTATTTATATTCTATTTTCATTTCTTTTATTTTTATTATTTTCATTCATCTATCAATCTATCTATCTATCTATCTATCTATCTATCTATCTATCTATCTATCTATCTATCTATTTCTTTATTTACTTATCTATTATTGGGGGAGGGGCACTTTACCCCATACTGTACATTATACTGCTAACCCAAACCAGAACTCGACGTTAGACACTGAAGGCTAATCAACTTTCGACGATGCAAGAGGATGCTTTAAATGGGAAGGATGTAGCAGCGACATAAAAATATATACGATCATCAGCTGACCAAAGGCAATGCTTTGGCACATTTCAAAACATCAAACTGTGCAAATCAGAAACCTTGATTTATCATAAATCACAGTATGCCTGTTTTTAACTGCCTTTTAAAGTTTTAGATAACGAAAACAAAACGGGAAAGTTTGTATCCTAAACAAAATTATTCTGCCCTGAAAGAGCGCGTCTTCAAACGTTGCCGGAATGCTAAAATGAGCTCGTTAGTGAAATTTTAAAAATAAATAAATAAAATAACACACACAATGATCCGACAAGCAAACTTTGTTTTTGTAAATCATCCCCAACGATATTTGTACAATTAGCAGGAAAGTACATGCAGGTCACTTTTAACTGGGCGTGCTTGGTCCAAAGACATCAGAAAACCATAAGAAAATCCGATTTCATTTTCCTTTGTCAATGATGTTTTACGTCCAAACTGACAAGTGAATTTAGATCACTTTGAAGACGAATAGCTATCGAGCAAGGCCAAAGCGGGCTAAGTAAAACCAAAAGCGGCGTGTTTTTCCAGCGTTGATGTTCACATGTTTAAAAAAAAAAGTCATGAGAGAGGAAGCTTCATGTTCCAGCCTGAGACACCAGTTTTCAGAACTAAAAAAATGAGAACCATAAACTCAAAATTTCCCTGGAAATGACGTCAATCAGTGTTAGAAGTGATAGAAGCTGCAGCTCATCAGGTCACAGTGGAAGGCTAAAATCTAAAACGCCAATCCCTATTTGAGATTATTATTGTGCCCTGCATTTCATGATGAAAAAACCCCCTCTCCATGCAGCTATAAAAGACGACCTTTTGACCATAATGCTTACCGTGAAACTTGAGGCTTGGCCAGAATTTTTTCTGGACTCTCAGCACTTTGTTGATTGTGTCTAGGGCTCTGAAATAAAAAGACAAAAAAACATTACGCTATGTCGATATTGCACTCATGCAGTAAAGGATTACTGCTTTTATTATTCATTTCTTTTTTAATATAGTTCTAAAACAGATAGATATAGGTCCAGCATAATAAGCAGACAGGCAGACAAATGAGAAAGAGAAATACAGAGGAAATAGAAAGAGAGAGAGAGAGAGAGACAGAGAGAGAGAGAGAGAGAGAGAGAGAGAGGGGGG
>NW_004797458.1:645631-657518 GCF_000002075.1 Aplysia californica | reverse complement strand
CACACACACACACACACACACACACACACACACACACACACACACACACACGCACACACACGCACACACACGCACATATATACATATTATGCGTGATATATATAATACACATATATCATTATATGTGTGTGTGCGTGTGTGTGTATGTGTGTGTGTGTGTGTGTGTGTGTGTGTGTGCGTGTGTGAGCGTGTATGTGTTCTTGTGTGGTCTACACCCTGCCAGGGGAGAAAGGTATTAATGATGATGATGATATACATGTTTATAAATATGTATGAACATTTTGACGACAAAACGTGACGAATGCCATTTTCGAACTTTGAAGAAACAAGTATCATCGTATCTAGAAAGCTGAGGCACATTCCACATTCATTTATTTCCCCACAAAACACAATTATTGCTCTTTAAATCGCTGCAGAACATGATTTTTTTTTTATTACTGGAAACGCGAAAAAAGCGGTCCTCTTTTCTTGAAAAATTGTGGCATCCTCTACACACAAATAAAAAAAGTATTTCCCTGAGTCCCGTGACTTCGCTTGTGTGGTCGACGCAAGTTTCATGGCGATTCTTTTGGTTCCTAATTATTTTAAGTCATATAATAATGCGTGAAAGTCTCTCGTAATTTCAACAGTCCATGGTTACTACTGGTGAAGCAAAACCATAGAATAAAGATTAAAGGTTTAAACAGGTCATAACATAACCCTATTGTATTTTTTAAAATAACAATACATATGAAATTACACCCTCAAATGTCTGGGCGTGGTAAAAAAGAGACATATATGAAATAGACTCTGCATGTCTGAGAGTAATTCCCTGACCCCTTTGAAAGCATTTATTGATAATATTAATAAAATACGGCAGAGTGAACAGGCCACATAATACTGCCGTAGACATACCACAGACATCTCATGAAAGCTTACGAAGAAACCGGGGGATATCAACAATAGCCATTACTGAAAGGCAATACGTCCCAAATCGAAGCCTCGGTTATTTTAAACCAAGAAATTCTTAATCATCTAGTCCATTAAAGACACAATTACCATCTGACATGTTGATGAAATGTTTGAAATCCATGAGAAGCAAACATGAAACTTTTGATAGGGTTCATCACATCGTCAGAACATCCAGGAGAAAACAGGACTTTGTAATTCCTGCACTAATTCCTGTACTGATTTTAAGTTAAATGTGTAACGACGCGGTGGAACCAGGTGCTTGTAAATTTTTTGGCATATGGCGTTATTGATGTCAACATAAAGCTAGTTCATTGTCTTGCATTTCTTGAAAAAATACCCATCTGTCTTGAATAGAAGTCGAGATATGTGCGATTGAAGGAGGTGGGGGTCATCAAGTGTTAGCGGTAAAATAAGTGACAAATAGGCCAGCAAAGTTTGATGACTTCCAAAGCTTGAGCGTCCTTGCAAACTGCACATTTACAATTTGTGTGCCTTTGATCAACGGTTTTTCCAATAAAATATACATAGAAATGTTTGGCGAAAAAAAAAGATAATTAGTAGAAAAAAATTGCCCAACTCCCACAAAAATGTCGGTTTTCATTTTTTTATTTTATTTCCATTAGTTTGACGAGCGCCTGATTTCACTATGATGCCTCACACAATAATATCCTAAATTAACCAAAACCCCGGATGTGTGATACCACATTATGTAATTGTGTGCACTAAATTTGGATCTTCTAGACGCTCAGCTCGAGTGATTTTTAAAAAAAATAGTCTCTACGATTGTTTGAAGTGCCAACAATCAACAGTAAGCTGCTATTTGTTTTTTTCTTTTTCTCTTAATTCCAAACTGCCACCTCTAATGAACCAGTTCTTTTCGATCTTGTTGAGAAGAAATTAAGAGTTCAAATCCCAAAGAGTCCCAAATTGTTCTGACTTTTCAGCAACATCTTTCCTCTTGTTCTCACCACATACATGTATATTTGGTAATATGAAAATCGCCAAACCTTGAGCCATAGTCGGTGCATATAGAGACCGTACTCCAGCATGGATGGACTTGGTACCGCTGTTGAGACAGCAGGCTACTAATATCCCGTTCGTTCGTTTGAGTAAAGAGACGCACATCAACACAATAATAGTTATTTAGTGCTGGTAATAATTTTTAAATTAAGACAGGCAGACAGACAGACAGACAGACAGAAACAGCAGAGAAAAAGCAAAGAAATAGGACACACCAGCGGCACTCTCCAACCATCCGCCTAATATCCAGTTTAGAGTAAGGAAAAAAACCGAATGAATGAATGAATAGGCATCAGCAGACATCGACGAGAGATCAGATCAACGCAAAAGGGAAGGACAGTGAAGATAAGATGTAAAGAGAACTCGGGGCCGACCGACGGCGAATTTCAAAGGAAGCCAGGACATTTATAACTGATATCGAAACATCACATCAAAGGGATTCGTGGACTGTCATTACAATCACAAAACGAGTATAGTCATTATGAAATTTGCATGATGACCACATCTCCGGAGACGGCCCTTATTATTATGTCGTTTAGCAGAGACGAGTAATACAGCTGGCCGTCATAGTCACACGCACACAAAGATACACGCAAAGATTGTGTGTGCGTGAGGGTGTGAGAGAGAGAGCGGGGGGGGGGGGGGAGAGAAGAAGAGAGAAAGAGAGAGAGAGACAGGGAGAGAGAGAAGGGTGGAAGAGAGAGTGAGAGAGAGATAGAGAGAGAGGGGGGGAGAGAGAGAGGGAGAGAGAGAGAGAGAGAGAACGTGCATACGTGAGTACGCACGATTGTACAGAGGCACTCTCTCTGTCTACAATCTATATATCTAGATCTAGATTGTTTTCATTCGAACAATATAGATCCAGACTTGCCCCTCTCCGTTTCCTTCTTTCTATCCCATCCCTCCACAACCCCCCCCCCCCCCTTTCCAACCCCACCCACTCTTATTTCTACCTTTTCATCTAATTATGACGGAACAAGTTTCCCTCAAATACACGTCTTGCTCAGTGATTTTCTCGTTAACCGAGCGACCTCTTGGTGAGAATCTGAAACGAGAGCATACAAGAGTCCCTAGGGAAGAGGATCAGACCGTTATGAAACCAGCGTGAACTGACACTGCCCTTGTTTATTAACAAACACACTCGGACCGGAGTGGGTGAAGTTTGGGGGGGGGCGGGGCAGAATGCTAGTATCGAATTCAGACAATGTCACAGAATTAAGAAAAAGCCTGAAGGCTCTGGATTATTCTTCAGAAATCAAAGGGTTGTTAGAACCTTTTAACTAGCCTTGCATAAGTTATGGATCTGAATCCTCAATAAAAGTCAGTGCGCCACCCACAGAACCGTTTTCCACATGGACTGTTAAAAGATATTGCGAACTCAAAATGATAATATCTGCCAATTTAACCAACAAGAAATCAATCAGGGCAAAGACTTGCAACAGTTCTGTTTAAGTGTGAAAAGCCCTGCGGGTAAAACTTTTTTCGCAAACTATTTGTTGTGAAAATGTAAAAGCAAATGCCAGGAGAGAATATATAAACTTTTGAACGAAAGTTCCATATGTTACTTATAATTTTATCTGCGTTTGGTCAGTATCTAAGCTCAGCGTCTGTGTAAAAATTACTGAAGATGTTTGTTGACTGAGCAGTTAGACAACACAACTTCTCTGGTAAATCTTGTTCGATTAAAATAGACTTAAAGTGTTTACCTCTCGTGCCAACGTAGGCCTACCACATTCAATTTCAGGTTTGCTCAGGCAGGGTTGGAAAGATTTTGAAGATTTCTTATCAGATGCTACGCATGTGCCTACTCCTTGGGGAAAAAAGCGGGGGTGCGGGTGCGAGTACCACTATCTTGTCTTTCCTCCTAAGTTTTAAATTTGAGTTTGAGTAAAGAAAACCACATTGACACGATAACGGTTACTGGGAGAAAGCAAAACAGAATGACAGAAACAACGTGGTTAACAAAGAGCAGAAGAGGGACCTACCATTGGCACCCTCTCGTCACCCGCTTTCCTGCTGTGGACAAAAGACGCCTGAGCAGATCACGAAACGTGAAAGACACCCTGGTAGTTTTTGGCAAAGAGTGGTGCGTGAACACCCATGTTCTCTCTTTCAATTTAAATCCAAGTAAGCCCCGGTAAGGATTCAAAGCAAGTTTGACGGCACATACGTCCACCAAGAACCCAGCTGAGCAAACGACAGACCCACGTCACTGCTCTAAAATAGCGAGATTTTACCCATAGGTAAAAGTACAAAAATACTCAAAATCACTTCTGATATCGAAAAAAAATAATCTCAAACTCATCATAACATTTTCCCAGATAAGCCTTAGTCACCCCGGGGTACTTTAGTCACCCCGATTTACCGTACTAATAGTAAAGCATGAGGCATTCAATTTTAAATAGAACAACCCAACGACGTTTGTTTGTTTGTTCGTTTGCTCGCTTGTTTATTATTGATTCCACTACAACAAAAAAAACACAACAACAGCAAAATCAAGCATGGCGCAGGTGCCCCACTAAATCGGCCCACATACAAAAAGGCCTGGGTTCTGATCCCGCGATAGATCACAATCTTTACTGTCTCTACAGTCCCGATGTTCTGAATAGGGAACAAGTGTGCCACCTCCCCCCCCCCCCCCCCCCCCCCCCCCCTTTTTTTTTAATGACTTAAAAGTAACAAGTCTAACGGGTAGCCACAAGTACAAAAGGGAATAAAACAGAAGGTTTGAAAAATCAACGCATCCTCAATTAGTCTAGTACGCGTAAAAACAGTAACCGTTACTTTTTTACACACGCCTATTGACAAAATTTAGATATTTTAAAATTCAAAAGCGACTTGCTTCGACCCCGCCAGTCAGGGCCAACCCCGGCAGAAAAGGAAGTAACATATCTGCAGACAGTCGGAGACAGACGTGCTCAATAACAAATTTCCCAACACGAGAATCGAACTCATGTCTTCTGCATGGGACGGCTAAGGGCTAGCCATTAGGAAAACAAACACCAGTTTAAGTAAAGAGTAGACTGTCACTTTCGAAGGTTTTTATTTTATTAGAGTTGTCTATAAATGGATTTGTCATTGGCGCACTCTGTTTTTCGGCCTTCCTCTGCGGTTGAGATTAGCCAAGAGCTCTTATTTCCCACATTTCTGCTTTATGTTTGCATTCCATGCCATACCTCATTAGAATGGAGATTCAATTGCTATTACTCGAGATGGGCCCGTCAATATTAGAACAGACATTCAATTAATACTCTCTTGACGCGATCGTTGGGAATAAACAAGTAATAAATAAATCTTTGCTAGGGTCGAAGGAGGGAGAGATGTGGGGGGTTGGGGTGACATCCTCTTCAATTTATTTTTTGATTTGTTTTAGTTCTAGTTTTACACCACAATAAGTCATGTAAGTGCCAAAGAATAGATGTGTTACAAGAGAGTAACGTACACAAAAAAAGAATGAAGAGAGATAGGGGCGATGGATGTTTAACTAGCATCTGCGTTTGTTGCCATTTTTTTTCTCCAAAAGTTGCCAAAAGTTGCCACAAAAAGTGGCAAAAGTTGCCCAAAAAGTTCCAATTAATTTACAAGCTTTCGACTCTCTGTGACGACGTATATAGCAATATGTTGATAGAAGTAACAATCTCTCTGTTTTTAGTATCCAGAACATCATTTTATAGTCAGGGGGTAAAAACGTGAAAAATAAAAGTTTCACAAAAGAATGTAATCAAAATTAGAATAGCACGGAGAACCACAAAAATTAACAAATTAGGGCGCGTGTCCACCTATCCGAATATTGACCACTTTAACCCTAAACGTGTGTAATTCAACAAAAAGTAAGCCTACAGGAAATAACATGTGATGTAAATCATGGAATCACACACAATGGGGGCGTGCCAGTGTCAGTATTCGGTTTTGGAGGAGACACCATCTGACATAACACATTTATATTTTTAAGGGGGGAGGGGGGTTTACACCTGAAGGCTATCTCGCTTATTACAGGACCGAATTTTACCAAACTTCACATATATAACAAGCATAGTAAGGAGTCTTTAAATCCGCAATCAAATTTGAGAAAAAGTTTCGTTTCTATGGATACGGCGGCCATATTGGATTTTGTTGACATGTCTTACGTAATGAATACCGCACTTATCGAAACTGAATGGGTTTTTTTTTGCATGCGAGTTCACAAACATTAGATAAAAAAATGTGTCTATTGTTTTTTTTCATAAACGCATTAGAAAATTTTTAATGAATTTTTTCCTGAGGTAGCATTCAAGTTTTCAAAAAATCTGTAAAAATCCACACTCCAGACACCACCAACAAAAACCTATTCCATATATCAAAAATTCAACTAACAAATTTTCAGTAATATATCTTCTCTTCATTCTGTGAAAATTTCATGAAGATTGAATGAAAAAAAGTGGAGTTATTCAAAAAAGTATAGAGAAAAGTCGCGTTTTGAGAAAACAGCCGATAAAGAAAAAGAAAATGCTGACTTTATGAGGAAATGGCGGTGACAAACATGCCCGGTATGGGAAAAAATGCAATTTTTGGGGTTCTTATGTGATGAAATAGTATAGGAGAGGTTGAGAACGCCAAAGATGCCTACAACTCAAATTCCATAATTTTGAGCCGAATTTTGACTTTGTGGGTGTAGCCCCCCTCCCCAAAGAGTAGGACCATCATTAAATTAAATGACATTACACTGTATAAACACAAACAAACAAAAAATCATCAGAACAATTTTTAGGAAAATTAACACACCAACAAATTAAAACACAACAAAGATGGAAAAATAAAAGACAGACAGCAATATAAATAGTATGAGGCAGCGTGGTGGAATCAGGCTCTCGTCAATTTTTGGGCAGGTAGCGTTATTGGTATCATCTTAAGGCTTATTTTCTTGTCTTTATTTGGATGAAAAAATATCCATTTATCTTAAATACAAGTCGATATATTTGAGAAAGAAGGAGGTGGTGGTCACTTGTTTTCAGAGGTAAAATTAGTGAGAAAATGGTGGCCAAATATTAGTTATGTCCTTAGCTTAAGAGTCCGGGGTAACTGAAAATTTACATTTTTGTGCCTTTAATCAACGTTTTCCAGAAAAATCCACACACAAATGAGTTTTTTAATAATGGGCATGAAAGGTGTTGAGACGAAAAACACAAATTTGACAAAAACTCACAAACCTACGGAAAAGTGCAAGTTTCTTCACTGTGATTATTTTGACGAGATCCTGATTCCACCACGCTGCCTCACAATGTAATGTAATGTACTTAAATTCCCCGCATGAAAATAGATACACATGGACATCTTAAAACTTATCAAAATACATGTCTAATATGTCATGAATAGAAGTAGCTTTGTTGTTTTGTCTTTTTTGAAAAATGCCAAAAATCGCGGCCGCGCGACAAACGCAGATGCTAGGTTTAATAGGAAAGAAGAGGCAAACAACATCAGAGCACCCACCAACCACCCACTTTTTGATTTGGTGAGGGTGTGTGTGTGTGTGTGTGTGTGTGTGTGTGTGTGTGTGAGTGTGTGTGTGTGTGAGTGTGTGTGTGTGTGTGTATGTGTGTGTGTGTGTGTGTGTGAGTGTGTGCGTGTGTGTGTATGTGTGTGTAATACAAGCAGACTATACAAAGAAAAAAGAACGAAGAAACATGCAATAACTGCAGAAGAAACGTAAGCAGAAACTCGACAGCGGTGTTATCATGGGTCACAAAGACAAGACACAAACACAACACTCACAGACTCCTGTTGCATGGAAGAAAAATAAAAGGTCAAAAAGAAAAAATGCCGAGGAGAAAAGAGCTAGAATGAAAGGGTCGGAAATGATGGAAGATAGATGGAAGATTTTTAAAAAAGAAAGAAGGCCAGGATTGCAAGAGCGAAAGACACGTTATCTGGTTTCAGAAACCTCTGTGTTTCAAAGGGGAGACAAAAACCACACGTCCAACGACCCTGCAGAACATCATAATGGACCACCCAGAGGCAATATCGATGTAGTGTACACTCTCGATACCGCCGGCGTCGAGTCCGGACCACCCAGTCCTGTCAAAAGGCCACCAGCCAGACTGGTGCTTTCGATATTGATATCGTGGAAGTAAAATTCAAAACCTAGTTTTTTAAAAGAGCCATTTTGAGAATGATATGATGATGTCATGGCGATCAAATTAGGCCAACAGAGCGAAGAGACCCTGGTTTGCTTACTAGGTCAGGTAAGTACGGGGGGGGGGGGGGAGAGAGAGAGAGAGAGAGAGAGAGAGAGTCCATTCATGACGTGTATAATTCAATGAAGAATCGACTCTAAAATTTTCCTAAAGAATAGACAGAGCGGACAAGGGCTGTGACAGTATTTTTCCACATTTATAGTCGCTCGTTTTTTGGGGTTGTGTATTTTTGTCTTCCTTTTTTTTCCCCCCAAAAAAGTATAGTTGAGAATGATCGGAACTACAGTGAGAACACTAGAAACCCCCAAACAACTGAATTTTTTTCTGAACTGGCAAAATCTTCTCCCGTCTTGTTCTCCCGCACCGTCCAGTGCCCTGTTTGTTTGTTTGTTTGTTTGTATGCTTATTTGTTAGTTTGTTAGTTAGTTTGTTTCTTGGTTGGTTGGTTGAATGGTTGGTTAAATAGTTTGTTGGTTTGTTGGTTGATTGGTTGGTTGGTTGGTTGGTTGGTCGGTCGGTCGGTCGGTCAGTCGGTCGGTCGGTCGGTCGGTCCGTCGGTCGGTCGGTCGGTCGGTCGATCGGTCGGTCGGTCGGTCGGTCGGTCGGTCGGTCGGTCGGTCGGTCGGTCGGTCGGTCGGTCGGCTGGTTGGTTGGTTGGTTGGTTGGTTGGTTGGTTGGTTGGTTGGTTGTTTTTTTGGTTGGTTGGTTGGTTGGTTGGTTGGTTGGTTGGTTGGTTTGAGTTAAGAGGAACACATTGACACAACAATGGTCTTTTAGTGTAGGGGAAAAGTAAGACAGAGACGGAAACAACGGAGGGAAATTCAAGTGATAAAAAGTAGGACCTTCCAGTGACATCCTCCAGCCATCCACTTGTGCTTTGATTCACAAAAAGAATTCCTTACACATGGAGCCCTTTCGACAGCTATATTTTCAAAATTCTATGTTCTCGATTATATCGAACAGCTAGGCTGTCCCCCTTTTTCTCTTTCCCCCTGTAGTTCCTGTCTTGCTTGCTTTTTTTCCTGCACTAAATGACCGCTATTGTGTCGATGTTCTTTTTACTCAATAAGCAAACTTGATATTGACACCAACTGCAGACGATACCATTCAAGAGAAAATTCACAAGTATCCGATATTTTGCTATGCGATGGAAGCTATGACGTTTGTATCAGGTAAGCTCATCCCAAAATCCCAAACAACTCTCCTTCAAATTGCGCTGCAGATTCTTAACACTGTCCAGACCAACACACGCAGCTCCTGAATTGTATGGACAGACGTCGGTTGCTGGAAAGGATCATTCAACTATAAAATTATATACATGTATATATTAATAAAAATCAGACGCGTTACAGAATCATTCCTATACCTTCAAATGTATCGGGGGGTTGTTTTGTTGAAGATTTTTGGTAGTTTTTGCGTTTTGTTTTGCCGTTTGTTTGTTTTCTATATTTATTTTAACGAGGGGACTTGTTTTATTTTATTTTTTGCCTTTTGTTATTGTTATGGCGGCATAAAAAAGAAGCACATGAAAACGATAACGCTCTCTCTTAATGGTGGGGGAAAGTAAAAGGCATGACAAGCAGGCAAAACACCAAAGTGACAGTAAAGAAGAAGTGGTGCACTCCAAACCTCCCCTCATTTATAACTTTAGGGGATTTAAATTGCATTCAAAGTTGCTGGAAACAGTGCTTAGGTAGATTCTTGTTGCTAGACTGCACACACGCGAAGATCACTAAATATTTGCAAGGCTCCATCCGCACTTGTTTATCTGGCTTTTATCAAACTGACATTTTCACTGTTTGTGATCTTGGGCCTATCCCCATCCCAAAATGTTGGTAGTCATGCCTAACTAAAAATGTCTTCATCGTAGGAGTCTGACCGTAGGCTATTTGCAGCGCAAGACAGTGTTCACTTGGGAAAAAATATTTTCAGGGTTATGGGAGTCTAGGGTTGTTAGTTTTAGTTTAGTTTAGTATGGGGTTTTACGGCGCTGGCAACTGCATAAAGGTCACATGAGCGCGTAGGGTTGTTAGTAGAATCAACAACGTAATTTCTTCAAATCTATAACCAAAACTTTTGTTGTCGAAAGGGAGGAGGAGCGTAAAAGAAACACCAACACTAAAATTAAAATGTAGATATTTTAGGATATAAGTTCTAGGTTGTCGGTGCCTACTTTAGTTTTTAGCAACCGTTTTACCCTTTATACAGACTGTAATGGCACTGGCAACACAATTAGATCATATAGGTGCCGACGCTTAAAGGTGTTACATTATCCTAAAGAGTAACATACAAACAGAAAAAGAGGAGACATAGAGGAGACGACAGAGCTCTGATAGGAAAGAAGGAGCAAACCACACCAGAGCACCCGCCAACCACTCGCATTTAGTGACCAGGACGGAGCCACGAAGATGTATCATCGGCTCACCGAATGCCCCGCCATAAAAAACCCACAAAGACTTGGAGAAGTCAGATCAGGATACGATCTCTTCGCTCCTAGTGCCTATTTTAGTACTTAATAATCAGGAGCCAGGAGTGTGCATTATGGGCTCACTGGATGCCCTGCCATAAAAACAACACTTAGATGAGTAGGGCCGAGGAACGCGGGTGGGGATAATAAATGGATACCACAATATAAAACAACAACAAATTAACCGGACAGGGTGAAAAGCGCTATAAAACCATAAACATGTATCGCTTCAACGGTAACTGAGTTGTGAAAATAGAGAACTAGACCTAGGTCACAGAAATGAAAGAAAAAAAATCCCCAGAAAACGAGTCGGTGGCCAAGATGTCAAGATGTCGGTCAGACTATCACATCTCAGAATATAAATCCTCGAGTGGTCGGAGTTATCTTTCAGTGTATCCCTAACGCCCACCGCAAACTGAATTTTCTTAAGTTTTTTTTAATCGCTTACTCCTTATTTGGTACAGTCTGATACTTTTGGGAACACTCATACTTTCATGAAGAGCAAAAGCTATCACTTTGACACAATTTGAAAAAAAAATTTCCAAAATCAAACATGAAATCAAACAGGTTACGACAAAGTGCACTTGATGAAAATTGAAGCCAATGGCCAATCAGGAAGCTATAACGTGTCGGGTGACATTGTGGGATCAAATATTTTGTTAGCACGCAGAAAGTGATGGGGCCTTATGGACTTCTTGATTTTTTGGTCTTATCTTTTAAAGAGAAGCAGACGCCTGTTTGATATAGTCAGCATTTGGCTACCTTGGAATAACAGAGTTCTCTCTGATATTTTTGGCTGCTGTGAATTACTAAGACAATGGGATCAGAAACCAATAAATGTTGTATCTGCTCTAATCAAAACCATACGATTATTTGGGGTTATTATCAATATATTCAAAAACGTGTATTCGAAAAAAATGGACATGACGTGAAACTAAAATATTTTGACATAAAATTTCTCAAAACTAGGTACTGAGCAAATGGAACTTTATAATTCTACGGTAGCGATTAGCGAAAACAACGCCCAAACCCGATCTCATCACAAAATCACGTCCATTTGTCCAATGAGTATCCGTCGCTCGGGAACAGTCGTTGCGCCTTACGTAGAGTATTATACGTGTAGTTGAACAACAGCGCCAAAGAAGGAGGTAGCCAGGGAAAGAAGTCCGTTTCTTTGGACTGCGCCTCAGCAATGATGCAGTCGTCTTCCACACACACACACACACACACACACACACACACACACACACACACACACACACACACACACACACACACA
>NW_004797458.1:637653-644988 GCF_000002075.1 Aplysia californica | reverse complement strand
TTTTTTTAGAAAACACGAAATCGGGGCAGATCGAAATTGTTCACCGATAGACCCTTTTCCCTTCACTCGTCTAGTCAGCCGCCCCCAATGTCTTGTTTGGACTAGTCTAGCTAGAGTAAATCAATCGGAAACAGGGTCGTCTGATTACTTTGTCTCTCTTTGTTCCGTAGCACCAGGGTAAGATTTTGTCCCCCAATATATAAACATTTGTGAAAGACTTTAAATCTTTGGCTAGGGGGGGTGGATTAAAATGGGTCTCCCAGAAACCCCGAAAGGGGAAAATAATATCATCTTAAGCCAGAAAAAAAAGAGGGGGGGGGGGGGGTCTTTGACTCCTGTAAAAGTTAAAGTGTAAGGTGGGGGGGGGGGGGTTAACCAATGTAAGATTACACTTTTGTAAGGTGAAAAAAATAATCAACGAAAATGGCAACGTAACTGTTTTGTTAATAGCATAAAAAGAGAGTAACTCTACACTATTCACGTAGACTTCGAGTTCAGTTCGAGCGGTAAGCACAGCATTGTGGCGATACAGTGGACCTCGAGCGGCAAGCACGATATATGTCATCTCGCACTGGTAGATATCTGGGCTACATGACATTGACATGTAGATCTAGTCTAATATTGATTATACGGGTGCGGTTAAAGTGGTAAAATGACACAGTAAGTTTTTCTGGAAAAGTTCGATATTTTTATAGCGTATTGAATTACGTGTATTATGTCACATGTATGTGTATGCATGTTTTTCATGAATACCATAATTAATCATTTAAAAGTAAAGCACATAGAAGAGTGATTGTACCACGGATTTGCCCAATATAAATGTCATATTATTATAAAGCGAAAAACGTAATATACGGGATTGAGGGTGGGGGGGTCGCAGGAAAGTGTAAAAAAGTGTAAGGGCGGAAGGAGGGGGGGCAAAAATTCCCAAACAAAGTGTAAGATTTTATTTGAACAGCCCCAAAACAACGCCGGCCACACCTGCCCAACGTCAGCGAGAGTTAAGGACCTGACGAATGTGTCAGGGGCACAGAATTCTACACCATCTGACACATGTATTCATTTTTGGGGAGAGAACAAACCAAGGTAACGTCAAGTCAATGAGTAACCATGCACATATATGAAATTGAAAACATGAAGTTTAAAGAAGAACAAATAGGTACATGAACAAGAAATATTGCCATACAAAAAGGAGTGCAGTTCTAAAGAACAAGAATAAAATAAATTAAGCGTAAGGCACACCATGAGTCCTTACAAAGCCTCTCTTAAACTTCATCCCTTTGCCAACACAATCACATAATGCAGCAATCATCGACTCCTCTGAAAAGTTGAGTCACTTCTTCTTTAAATTGTTGTTGTTAAGGTTTTTAAAGGCTTTGGGTGACTCTTATGTTTATTAATTCACACATGGGTTGGGGATATATAAATAGACTCGCTGTCCCTGGGATCCATGAGCAACATCTTCTTTGGTGCATTTTCCTTTTCTCCATCCTTCTTTCTCCTTCCCCTTCTTCTATCATTTCTTCCACCGCTTACCCCGTGTGCAGCAAAACTAGAGGTCGTCCATCCCACAGAATGGGCGCCTCGTTGACCGTGGGGTGCGACCTGTGGAAACCGGGTAACTGGCAGTTGAAGTGAGATCAGTCTGCGGACTGTCCCTCGCCAACACACCTCTTTGACCCACTTTTTCCCCCCACGGGAGGGTGGGGCGGCCTATGCCACTCAATCGATTTGGAGCTGAAGCCCCTCCAGTTTTTCCTTGGGTCAATCTTGATGGGACGATCTAGTACACTTTCGTGGAGAGTATAACTCCGGAGTAGCTCTGGCTCAACTCTGGTCATCCGAGCAATGTTTCCTCTGTTTCACTCAGTGGTGGGAGGGGAGCCCCGTTGTTGAAAAGCATTCCAACACACATTGAATCCCCAAAAACATTCTGACCCATCCCCAGTCCCCAACGATACAAAAAAGTTTCGGCTCGTAGAAGCGGGTGTAGCCACCGAGCCGAGCAGACAACCAGGAAAACCGACCTTTACGGCTGATTGTGCTCTCCCTCCTCCCAGGGAGCTTCCGGGGCAGCCGTACTTGACCATCCGCAATTTTGATGCACAGAAGAAGATCACAGATCCAACCCTTTTCATGACAGGAGATGCTTTAAAACAGACACTGGGATACATCCCCGCCAACGTCCAAAAACTGTCTTCTGGTGCACTCCTTCCTTATGAAACAGAAATAACTGGACCCCTGTATCTCACGACCTTCCATGGTATTCCTGTGAATCTTGGAGACACAAGAAGTACAACTGCTTGAAGAGCGTTGTCCGCAGTCATGAGATGAAAGGCTGCTCTTCAGAAAAAATTGTGACTATATTGTGAGGGTGTGGTCGAAGCAGGCCAGATGACTCTTCGGCGGGGCGAGACCGCCCTTGAAAGGAACACAATTGTTTTGACTTTCGATTCATGCTGCCCACCAGCCACTGTTCGGGTAGCATACTTGGTCCTGGACATGCAACCCTAAGTGCAAAACGCTCTGCGTTGCTTCAAGGGCCAGAAGTTTGGCCGTAGCCAGTCGTGATGCCGACACGCAGAAGTGTGTACTCGTCGTGGCAAGACCGGGCATCCTGAAAAGGTATGAAAGGCTAGTCCTTTCTTTCGTTCACAAATGCCACGGCCAACACTTGGTTCCAAGAAAGCACCATCCAAGAGTACAAAGCCCGAAATGGCTGCTCATTTCAGAAGCCTCGAAAGACTGTCTACCCGACAGTTATGACCCCGGTCCCTGGTCGGTTAAACGCAAAGGCAGTCCAGTCCGGCTGGTCTCGTGATCAGCCAGTACTTCTACTGCCAAACTCAAAGAGCCCGTGGTCAACAGGCGAAACTGCAATAAAAGCTAAGAAGGTCCCTCCTACTCCTGTAGTAACCACATTCGAGGGGCCACTCGCCAACTGTTTCAGAGTTCTAGGGGAGAACGAGGTGGACTCTTACTCCGCCCCCTCTTCTTCTCTCTCCCCACGCCCCACCCCTCTGATGGTGTGTGAGGTGCCCCCTCCCCCTCATCCAGCCCCTCCTCCTTCTTTCCAACTCCCTTCGCCCTACCTACCCTTACCCCTCCACCAGATATCCCCTCCCTTTGGAAGATGACACCTCCGATCCGGGAAGGAAGGAAGCCGTCACTCCCTCCCCAAGTCTCCCGGTTGGATGCTGCCCAATCAAGGGCGGCAGCCGAGCAAACCCTCTTCTTCCTCCACAAGGAGGAGTCAGAGCTCAGAGAAGACGGGACCTCTGTGCTCCAAATCTTTAAAAAATGGTCTAATGGCGGTCCTGCAGTGGAATGCCAGAGGACTCCGACCTTCCATTCTAAAATTGCAACACATACAGGTTACACTGTGCCCACTTGTGGCCTGTGTCCAAGAGACAAAGTTCGCCCCGGCTTCAAACATTGACTTAAAAATTTCTCATCATCATATTCACGCCGAGAACCAGACAGCTTCTGGTTGAACCACCGTCTACGATACATCGACAACAACACCCTCCACAGACAAATACATGTACATCTTATGACAACCCTCGAGGCTATTGCTGTATGGGTCACCCTGACAAGACCAATCACGATCTGCTCCATATGTCCCGTCAAATTACCCCCTCAAAATTACCCAGCTTAATGACTCAAACACCAAGTCCACAGACCCTTTATCTTAGTAGGAGATTTTAATGTACATAACCTCCTTTGGGGATTTTGGCAACAAGGAAAAAAACAATAAAAGACTTTTTTTATTTCAAAACAACATCTGCCTTTTAAATGGTAAATCTTCAACTTACTGAAACAAATCCTTAACACTTCATCCATCGGCCTTTCTTTCTACTCCCCTGACCTGGTCCCAGATTTGGAGTGGTCTGTGCTGGATGACCGTGCGGATCATTTCCCAATATTTCTCAAGAACAATACCTCCAACACGAACAGACCCCAGAGCGCTTTAACTTCAAAAAGCATACTTGGACGGGTTTGTTATTGGATGCTTCCATAATTTGAACCCCACTTTCAGCCTCAACTACCACTGATTTCACGAAACGATTCCAGAAATGTGTCACAAAGACATACCACAACCATCAGAAAAAAAACCCGAAAAACTAGGTACGGTTCTCTGGGGTGTGTGGTAATGTCATAGATCCCAAAGAAAAAGAAAACAGCAAAAATGCTCCACCCCGAAGCCTCCATATTTTTCTGCGGAGGCCACTGCTATTGACTTGGCGTTAGACTCCGTAGAATATTCTCCCAAATTATCGTTTCTCATTCTGTCCGATGCCTTGTCTTGCCTCACTCTACCCACCAATCTTCTTCATTTCACCTTCTCCTATCCCGTAGACCGGATGTCCGTTGTGGCGCTATTGAAGATTTGGGCACCAGCTTCCTCCACTCCTTCCGCTCTTCAGATTTCCTGAGCGTGTCTTTGAGGTCCAGGCCTGTTTGTGCCCTGATTTTGTCCTTCCAACTCTCCTTCGGCCTGTCTCTGCTCCTTTTTCCCTGGACGCTGCCTTGCAAGATCATCTTGGTAAGGCCGGATGAACGGACGATGTGTCTATGCTATTGCAGTATGCGTTTTATGACCAAAGTGAGAAGGTCAGGGTATGGTCCAATTGCATTTTTGATCCGTTGTTCGACTTCATCATTTGTGATGTGATCTTTTTATGAGATACTAAAGACTTTTCGGAAGTATCTCATCTCCACAGCTTTGATCCTTCTTCTTTCAAGGTCTGTATTCAAGGTCCAGGATTCACATGCATACAAAAATATTGACATGACCAGGGAACGAATGAGTCTGATCTTTGAAATGATGGTGATATTTCTGTCTTTCCAAACGGTTTTTTACTTGGTCATTGCTGCTGAAGTTTGCCCTATTCTGGAGAGTATTTCTGGTTTTGGCCCTTCGTCTGTCACTATTGCACGTAGGTATCTGAAGCTGCGTACGGTCTCGAGCTTCTGATTGTTGACTGGATGTCCACTGTGATGTTTTTGCTGCTATTAGACAATCTAAAACTTTTAAACTCGAAAATAGTTAAAATGCAGTTAAGAATTATTTCTTTAACTACATCTCCAAGCTATGGGATAAAAACTAATCTACTTCACTTCACTTTCACCTATCCCGAAGAGTGGATGTTCGTCGGGGCTTTTGAAGATTTGACCACCAGCTTCCTTCACTCCTTCCGCTCTTCAGAGCGTGTCTTTGAGGTCCAGGCCTGTCCATTCCTTGATGTTGTCCTTCCAACTCTTCGTCGGTCTGTCTCTGCTCCTTTTTCCCTGGACGCTGCCTTGCAAGATCATCTTGGCAAGGCCGGATGAACGGGTGATGTGTCTATGCCATTGCCGTTTGCCGTTTGCGTTTCCTGACCAAAGTGAGAAGGCCAGGGTATGGTCCAATTGCATTTTTGATCCGTTGTTTGACTTCATCATTTGTGATGTGATCTTTGTATGAGATATTTAGGGTTTTTCGGAAGCATCTCATCTCCACAGTTTTGATCCTTCTTTCAAGGTCTTAATTCAAGGTCCAGAATTCACATGAATACAAAAATACTGACATGACCAGAAATGCATGAGTCTGATCTTTGATCTGATGGTGATATTTCTGTCTTTCCAACTGGTTTTCAACTTGGTCATTGCTGTTGAAGTTTGCCCTATTCTGGAGATTATTTCTGGTTTTGATCCTTGGTCTGTCATTATTGCACGCAGGTATTTGAAGCTGCGTACGGTCTCAAGCCTCTGGTTTTGACCTGGATGTCCATTTTCTTGCTGCTGTTAGACAATCTAAAACTTTGAAACCCGAAAATAGATAATCTAGTTAAATTGCTGTTGAGAATTATTTCCTTCACTACATCTCCAGGCTGTGGGATAAAAACTAAAGTAAACAACTAACAACAAGCTTCACAGTGTCCACACTGGACCCACGAAAATCTTCTGGCCTTTCGAGAACAGACGAAGAAGTTTTTACTCGTTTACGTATTTAGATATATGCTTCCGTGACCCATGGATATCTCCTGCGTTGAGATGAGAAACCGCTCTGTGTCAGATGCGATACAGACTTCACCATTAGACACATTAGAATGACCGGATTTTGGAGAGACCCGATGTAAATATTTTAAATGCACAAAATTAAAAGGTCTGTTCTCCGTCGTTGATCCAAATAGACTTCTCAAATCTATAAAAGTCATTAGCCTGTATTCTAAAATGTAGATAATTTTTGTTTTAAAATGTAAACATCTGTTTTTATTTTCTAATCTTTTTAAAACAAGATTTTTTTTTTTTTTACCATGAGATGTTTTCCTTTACTTTTAAAAGTAAAATAAAGCCGGACAGTGGGCTGTTGTGAATGCAATCAACTTGTGTTTCGTGCGCGCATGTGGCCTTAAGAAGTTGTGAGCGCCGTAAAACTCTTATTAAACTAACTGCAGAGCGTTGCTCCATGATGTACAGCAGAGCAAGCTTCTGGATCCGCCACGTGCCGTCTCACACACACATCGGGCGATACACAAATCAGAAAGCTACTGTCGTTATGTGGACACCAAAATTTCTGCACACACTCGAAGTGTGTATAGCGTTGTGTATAGAAATAACGAAATAACAGCGTTATTCGGACCGGGACCAAATTCAAAAATATTTTAACACATGATGTAATTTTTGGCGGGAAATGCGATGGTGACCTTAAAACATTATGTGGACGTCTACATAACGGGGCATGTCTACATAACGTGAGTGTGCAAATATACTTTTGTCTACATAACTACGCAAAGACACACACACACACACACACACACACACACACACACACACACACACACACAGTAACAAGAATGAAGACAGCAAACGGTACTGGTGAGCCATTCAGTAAGTGACTTGCCATCTCCACTTAGGACGCCATAATTCTTCAGAAGAAGATGCGATTATATTCCTTGAAATCAATACCTTTAGAGCCCGTAAGGTTAAACGTCTAGAGGTCTTTTTATTTAATTCCAGTCTATGCCACTGGCTTGAGATGCTACTTTTGACGTTTTACTGTTGCCAAAGTTATAGTTACACAAAAGCTTTTTAATGTCATGTACGTTTATTGTTTATTCCTAAAATATACTTCCTCGCTGCGTAAAGCGTCACGTTCAATGTAATACAGGTAATAAGCACCTGTCGCCTTTAAAGGCATGCGCTCGTTGAATCTGACCTCCGACTGGTAAAGATGACGCTCTAAAAATACTTTACATTATTTCAAGCACCGAGAGCTTCCTGTTGAAACGATGTGGGATCCTTTCAGAAACAGAATGTCTTCTTTCAACGATAATTATCGACGAGAAAATG
>NW_004797458.1:633921-637553 GCF_000002075.1 Aplysia californica | reverse complement strand
CACATACACACACACACACACACAGCACACACACACACGAACACGCACAGAGAGAGACGAGAGAGAGGGAGAGAGAGAGAGGGGGGGGAGGAGAGGGAGAGCGAGTGAATGAATGAGTCAGTGAGTCAGTGAGAGAGACTGAGAGGGTGAGGGAGAGACACAGAGAGAGAGAGAGTCGTCTGTGTGTGTGTGTGTGTGTGTGTGTGTATGTGTGAGTGTGTGTGTATATACGTGTGGCGTGTGTGTGTGCGGGAGGGGGGATACAACAGGAGAAAAATGTATGGAGAGAGAGAGAGAGAGAGAGAGAGAGAGAGAGAGAGAGAGAGAGAGAGAGAGAGAGAGAGGGGGATTCAAAGATTCAAAATGATTGCATTACTCGACAGAGCTGTCAGTTTGTCGTTGAAAAATAATCTGTTCCGGTTGGGTATTGTCCACAGTAATCGTTGCCACCAGTGTGATGAAAAGTATGTAGAAAATGAATTCCGTGTATTTTCCAGATGTTTACAATTATTATAATGAAATACGAGAGCAGCTGTTACCAGAGTGCATCAGGCTTCAGACACCCGAAGGGCCAATGTCAAACCTCAATTGCATAAATTAGTCTGTTCAGATGAAGTCCATTCTAAAAACATAATCTCATTCCTATTGTTATGCTATACGGACATGTCTGTCCGAGGGAAAAGGTATTCATTCGCATAGGTAACTCTGTATTGACTGTAATATGTACTATGTTATATATGCATGTATATGTATGAACATGACAATGTTATTCACTTCTCAGAGTGAAATATGTCCCGATTTCTCTCGCTGCCTCATTCATATCACTGTGTGGCAGTTCTATTTCTGTCTGTTCTTATTTTCCGGAAATACATCGTTTACGATAATTGAAAATCCTAATTCAATTGGTTGATACATGTGTTATTTCATACTTACCTCCCTAACAAGTGCTATCAGGGGCGGACTGGCCTATGCGCATTTGGGCAATGCCCCCCTGGGCGGGTGCCGAAAGGACAAAGTGGGCCGATTGGTTTTAAAAAATTGATATCAGATTACTGTGTTCATAAGACCAGGGCTCCTTTGTCTTCAATTTTTAAGAAATCTACTTGTAACCTCGAAATAAATAATGTTTTAAAAAGTACGATTTTTTCTTTCATTGCCTACTTGGTTGAGATCCCAGCGGCCGACGTAGACCTATTGTACTACGTTCAGAAAGATGTTTGTTTTTAAAAAATCAGAGGAAAGCATCCCGTTTACGTTTAATTCGCTGCACGAGTCTGCTTTGTGTTTTCTGCCACTTCAGACACATCCGCATTTCTTGAGGGGATGAAAGACTTGCAGCATGTACATTCGCATATTGAACAACATGAACGTTCGTCTTTGCATCTGCTATGCTCAACAGCATACCTGGTTTGATAAAAAAAAACACAAAAACAATCAAGCATTTTTCACGTGTTGGCGAAGGACTGCTGTGATGAAGTCAGAAAGAAACGGCAAAAGATGAACCGAGTTGCGGATGTACGGTAGTTAAACTCATAGGCAAGAGGGGACTAAAATACAGAGGAAGTACGGAAGAGGCAGCCTACACTTTTGACAATGCAGAAATTGACTATGGTATTTTCCTGGAAATTGTTACGCTGTTACGAAAATATTATTCATGCACAGCTGATCACCTCTCTCGGGTAGCCCATAGCAGCAAGACAAAAAAGAAATGAGAAGGCAAACAGTTCGAAAGGCAGAGGCTCATATGTTTGTTTGTTTTTGTCCAAAACTACAGTGAATTCTATCATCACGGTTATTCGGGATAAGATCCGTTGCTTAATTTCGGAAGAAATAACAGACATGTTTGCTGTGGAAATTGACACAACGCAGGACATAGCAACTCACGACCAGTGCTCCATTGTCGTTCGATAGGTGGATAAAACTGGCAACATCCAAGAAAGACTGGTGAGTATTGTGAAGTGCGAAGAAACTAACGGCGAAGCTTTTGTGCAGATTGTTTCGGAAATTATGCAAGGGTTGAATCTGACCTCAAACAATGCGTTGGGAACGCAACTGACCGTGCAGCAAACATGCAGGGACACTATAGAGGTTTCAGTACTCTCCTTTCAAACAAAGCTATAATGCAGATCCGTGTATGGTGCCACACTCGTGTATTGAATCTTGTTGTTTCGAAGGCCACAAGTGCTGTAGTGAACAGTGCATCGCTGGTTACATTGATGAACGACATTGCAGTGTTCTTTCGGTAGTCCTATCAGCGGATGAACATCTGGAGCAGGCACTCGACAGCTATGAAGCGTAGCGTTTGAGAACCGTTGGTGAGATCATATGGTGGTCAAAAGATGCTGCCTAGAAGGAGGTATTATGTTCTTTCAACAATCCATCCGAAGCTCTGTTTGTTGAAGTGATCACCAGCCTCAACGCTATACTTGTTGCTGACAACACCCAAGCAGTCGTTAAAGCTAAAGTAAGAGGACACATTGATGCTCTATACAAGTTTGAAACAGTTCTCACTGCGCAAGTGTATCTGCAAATATTTTCACATACTCCAGCCCCTTCTAAGTATCTGCAAACCGTGCAATTTAACCTTTTGACTGTTTGCAAGATGGTGGCGGAATTGTTGTCAAACATGCCGGTCCTCAGGGCGGACTTCGAAGCTTCTCAAAATGCAGCTGCAAAGTTTGTTCAGTGGGTGAAAGATGCACTGGAGGAGAGCGGGTCAGATTCGTTATTGGAAGAGTCGCTTCCCTTGAAACGGCAAAGACGAATGGATGATGAATATTCTGTACAGACGAAGCTACATCAACAGCTGACCCAATGAAGAAATGTCGTGTTGGAGTGTACAATCGAATTGTAGACACCCTTGTTAACAGCATTTTACAAAGATTTAAAGGATCTGCAGCGCCTAGATTGTTTGCTGACCTGTCCTTCCTTCATCCTAGAAACTTTGGTGAAGTTCCCATCAGTAGAGGCTATGGAAGAGCTGCAATAGTATTTACTGAGATTTGACGATAGCGTCACCGCTATAGGGTTGCGAACAGAATTACAAAGCCTTGGAGAACAATGGAAGTCACTGAAGCAGTCAGTTGCAGACCACTATGAGGTGAAAGACAGCGATATTGACTGTGAATAAGAACTGAGCACACAAAATGTTTCAAGTTCCACTATTACATGTATCTCATGCAAAGCTTACCCTCTCTGCTGTTACACGATGCTACTCAAGTTGAACCTCTTCACCGATGCTTACAAAGGCATTGGGGTTGCTAACAAGCTACTACTAACCCTGCATGTGTCGCAGGTTGCATGCGAACGGTCGTTTTCTGCCCTGAAGAGAATCAAAACCCGTCTCCGAAGCACAATGTTACCAGAACATCTTGAGGCATTTATGCTGATGTCAGTGGAATGGGAGGTCTTGACCAAACTGAACAATATGAAGACGTCATTGATGCTGCGGCCACCAAAAGCAAAGAACTTCCCAGGCATCTACTCTCTTGAGTATACTCTAGGCTGAGTTATTGTGCTAATGTTGTTTTGATTTGGTTGTACGACATGTATGTTGTATATTACAAAGTTGCTTATCAGACACACATACACACATACACACACACGCACACACACACACACACACACACACA
>NW_004797458.1:629711-632584 GCF_000002075.1 Aplysia californica | reverse complement strand
GCAGCTGAGAGGTGTGAAATTTTGACCACTGCTTGCCGATCGGACAAGCGATCCTTGATCCCACCGGCTGGACCTTTGAACCCCCCCCCCCTCCCCAAATTCCCCTGTCTAAGACGGAAAATGACTAAGACGGAATTTTTTCCCTGCTCCCTTCCGATTCCGTCTTACACAGGTTCGACTGTATATATATATATATATATGTATATATATATATATATATATATATATATATGTATGTATGTATGTATGTGTGTGTGTGTGTGTGTGTGTGTGTGTGTGTGTGTGTGTGTGTGTGTGTGTGTGTGTGTGTGTGTGTGTGTGTGTGTGTTACAGTAAGAATACGTACCTATAGTGAATACGCGTAATCACTGAATATTTTAGTGAATACACGTAATCCCCGTTTCACTCGGGGGTTTCACGTAATCACTGAAATTTCTAGTGATTACGCGAAATCCCTTAAATTAGACCTATCATTTTACGTGTTTTTACTACTGAGCATTCAGTGAATTCACGTAATAGCCCCGCCACTGTACAGGGATTACGCGTTTTCACTGAAATATTCAGTGATTATGCGTATTAACTAGATTGATCTACGTGTTCTTACTGTAACATAGATATATGCCAGCTGGCAAACAAGGAGACAAAGTTTGTGTGCCAGTTCCACTTGTTGATCGAGGGAGAGGCGATCCTAGAAATATCCTTGGTGTCATAATTGACAGACAAGAAGATAGCCGTAAAAGCTGGTTTGTATTCCAGAAATCAGTTCGATATGATTGTGCCCTGAGCGTCTTCTGAACACTGATAAAACACCGACAAAATAGTTTCACTGCGTTCGGCGGATTATGTATAGTATGTATAGTATAAGGTTTTACGGCGCTCGCAACTGCTAAGGTCATATGAGCGCGCGAAACACAAGTTGTTCACTTTTGCAAAAGTTCACTTCACGACTGGTTAACTAATTTACTTTAAAATGCTAAAAAGTTAAAATATTTAAATTCGGTGTAAATACATTTGTGATTTAAAACAACTCTTTTAAGTAACAATAAAAAAATTTAATAATATCAAATTCACTCTACAACTCGCCATAAAGGCCAATGGCCTTTATAAAATTTAAAATTCTGCTGGGAACAACGACGGAAAAAATATCCTGCAATTTCTTGCATTTATAATATTTCCTTCGGATCTCTCCAAAGTTTAGACATTCTGTTAAAATGTGTCTAATGGTAAAATCTGTGTCGCATCCGACACAGAACGGCTTCTCATCTCCCTGTAGGAGGTATTTGTGGGTCAGGGCGGGTGTCCGATGCGCAATCGAGTAAAAATGACTTCGTCTCTTCTGGAGAGGTCCGAAGGATTTCGCTGTTCTAGTTTGGGTTTTATTTCATATAGTTTATTATTTTTCTGGTTTTCCCAGTGGCTCTCCCACAGACTGGAGGTGTACTTTTTGACTCTATTTCTAAAGTCAGTCTGTGGGAGAGTGTTTGTCGTTGATCCCAGCAGAAGGGATGAAGCTTTCTTCGCCAGGTCGTCTACCTGCTCGTTTCCTCGGATGCCCACATGGCTGGGTATCCATGCGAACATGCGCGCTCATATGACCTTAGCAGTTGCGAGCGCCGTAAAACCTTATACTACTACTACATGCGAACATGATGTTTTTTCCTCTTTCGGATAGTGTATGGATTTTCTGTTGTAGCCTAACTATTTTTGAGTGTAAGAGTGTGTAGTTTGTGAGTGAGGTGATGCAAGACAGAGAGTCAGAAAGGATAAGGAAAGATTTGTTAGGAGAATTTTCTACAGAGTCCAGTGCCATGTCAATGGCAGTGGCCTCCGCAGAGAAAATGGAGGCTTCAGGATGGAGTCTCCTCTGGTGTGTACTGTTGGAAGATAGGACTGCAGCACCCACTTCATTGTCTTTTTTGGAGCCATCTGTGAAGATGAGCTCCGCACCGGGGTATTTATCTATTAGTTTTTTGTATTCTGCTTGAAAAGTTTTGGTGTTTGTGCTTTCTTTGTTGTGTGTGGTCAGCTGTAAGTCTACTTTTGCCTTGGTGAGGTGCCACGGAGGGAGGTCGGGGAAAAGAATTTGTTGGATGTCTTGTTGGGAAAGTTTAAGTTTTTGAGGTCCTCAAGGATTCTGAGGCCGCAGGGTTTGATGAGTTTTTCGTTGTTTTGGAATTTGTTATGGTTTCTGGGTTTGTTTGAAAAATGCTGTTGTGCGCTGGATTTTCCGGTGTTGAGCTCTGTTTAACTGCGTATTGTAGTGAGAGTTGTGTGCGTCTGAGTGAGAGTGGTGGTATGTTGGCCTCGGCCTGGAGGCTCTCCACCGGAGAAGTGCGGAAAGCCCCCAGAGCGAGACGGAGTCCTTGGTTCTCGGCGGAGATTTTTCAATCCTCCCCAGGTGGACAAGGCTTTAAAAGATGCCTAAAAGTGTAGTTCAAGGCGATGTAAATGCCGTAAAGCAGGTCTTCAGTGTAACTCACACTGTCATGGCAACCTCAATTGTTGTAACAAGTGACGACGTCGATGGATTTTAGTCTTTTAAGTTTTTAACTGAAAACTGAAACAACAACAACAACAACAACAACAATGGTGTCTGCCATTAAAAAAATTAAATGCCGTGTTTTTAGATTGTGTATGTGTGTGTGTATGTGTGTGTATGTATGGGCCAAAGGCCTTTCAAATCAATAAATCATTATGAATTTTTGAAGAGAGAGAGAGAGAGAGAGAGAGAGAGAGAGAGAGAGAGAGAGAGAGAGAGAGAGAGAGAGAGAGAGAGGGAGAGAGAGAGAGAGAGAGGGAGAGAGAGAGAGAGAGAGAGAGAGAGAGAGAGAGAGAGAGAGAGACAGACAGACAGACAGACAGACAGACAGACA
>NW_004797458.1:626267-628577 GCF_000002075.1 Aplysia californica | reverse complement strand
AGACAGACAGACAGACAGACAGACAGACAGAAAGACAGACAGACAGACAGACAGACAGACAGACAGACAGACAGACAGACAGACAGACAGACATGAGAGGAAGTGGGAGAGGTAGTGGAAGAGTGAGATGATAACCCATTGTAATAACTAAAAACGAAATTTTTTCAAACCGATCGCCCGGAAGAGACGTGTGTTAAGTGCTTACTGCTTTGGGTACAATGTATATCTACTTCTTTGGTGGAGGGAAGAAGTTGTTGTTTTTTTGTTTGATGGTGCAATGAGACAAACGAGGCACGCTGTTTAATGTATTGCTTGTCAGTTCGATCTGCGTGTTTTGCAAAGTTACACCTTGAAAAGTAACTGATTGATCATTGCTTGCTGAGAGCAACAGGTCTGTTTGATGTTCTTTTTCTAAAGGCAAGCAAAGGTACCGGCTCATTTTGAACAGCTGACGCTAAAGTTTAGGCTAAACGCTGAGCACCTGCTCCTGTCTGAAACTGACGTTAGTTATAAGTTAGATCTAGATCTAGATTCTAGATCTAGATTCTAGATCTAGATTAGATCTAGAATCTACATATCTAGAATCTACATATCTAGACTAGATCTAGATTCTAGATTTAGTTCTAGATTCTAGATCTAATCTAGAAGTAGAATGTAGATCTAGATCTAGATCTAGATCTAGATCTAGTATTAGAAGAATTAGATCTAGATATCTAGATCTACTATTAGACTAAGTTTTAGATCTAGATAAAGATCGGTGCTCTTTGTAAATTGCCTTCCCATTTGTTTACATTCATTAGAAATAGATCTAGATCTAGAAGTGATTGCTAAGGACTAAAGTGGCCATGCAAGCTAAGTGAACAGTGAACCCACCACATTATTCGCCAGTTATATTTTTCTGCCTTTTTTGTATCGGAGTGTCTACGTGCCCGGTAACCGGGCACCTAGTCACCGTGTCTACATACACGGTAACTGGGCACGTAGCCTAGCCTCAGTGGCTACGTACATGGTAACCGGCAACTGGACACATAGTCTCAGTGTCACGTACACAGTAACTGGCAAACTGGCACGTGTCTCAGCTTCACGTACACGGTAACCGGGCATGTAGCCTCAATATCTACATACACTCTAACTGGCAACGGGGCATCATGTAGTCTCAGTGTCACGTACACAGTAACAGGGCAGTTCTGAACTTCAAGTTCAGTTTTTGTCTTCTGGTTTTGCCTTCAACCCCACCCCTCCCCCGACTGTACTTTTTAAAGATATCAATAATCCCCCCAGTCTGGAGTCCTATACTTCGCAACACACAGACTTTGAATGAACTTTGGTGAACCCAACGATCACTGATACTCACAATGTGATGCGAACGCACAGGTTCACTGACCAGTCACGATAGCGAGCCCAACAAGACGCTTGTTATTAGGCTTGTATAACTTTCTTTTTTTTCCACAAAAGTGACAGCACAGGACTAATATTGCACGGCGCACCGGCAGTGGAATTTGCCGCGGGGGGTTCCCCGCTGGGTGCCTTATCTCGTCGGGGTCACGGGGGTCAGCTCCCTGTCGCGCTCTGTCTGGGCCGACTTAATTTTTGGTACTTTTCAACGTACAATTTAAGGTGTATCCTTGTATTTATGGTAATTCTCATTTAGTGCACCCAAAGCACGCATTTCTCATGGCACACCGGCAGTGGAATTTTAGTTGCCGCGGGGGTTTCTCCGCCGGGCGCCTTATCACGTCGGGGTCACGGGTGTCAGCTTCCTGTCGCCGCTCTGTCTGGACCAACTTAATTTTTGGCACTTTCCAACGTACAATTTTAGGTGTATCCTAGTATTTATGGTAATTCTCATTAAGTGCACCCAAAGCACGCATTTCTGCTCTTGAGACTCAAAAGAGAACGGACGTTGTAACATGTCTGGTTATTTCGTAAGACGCGCTGGAGTCGGCAATGCTAAATTGTAATTTTTTTGGGACTAGCGTGAATGAAAAAAAATCAATATAAAAAAAAGGCCTAGTCAAAATCTGTTGAACTTTTGGAACATGAACGACATAGCATTGGTGCAGATACTCAGAAAAGATGGTATCTGTGCATTAGAAAGTTGTAATTTTGCAACTTTATCCATCGGGCACACAATTCGCTATGAAGTAATTCCTCCAAATACAACTTTATGTGTCTCATATAATCGTGAATATTCGCATATTTTCTCGAACTCGAAAGTTTATAAAAGTTGTCATGAAGTTTCTCTATGAAAAGTACAAATCGATTTTAGTGCTAGAATACATCTTCAATGTAGACCTAATACACGAACAG
>NW_004797458.1:623301-626167 GCF_000002075.1 Aplysia californica | reverse complement strand
AGTGCTAGAATACATCTTCAATGTAGACCTAATACACGAACAGTATCTGTTACACTCCAGAAATTCCTTACTTTTCTTAAAACGCTAAGTCTAGGTTGTAAGTTGACTGAATAATGGGGAAGACTTCTCGTAATTGGATAAGAATAATTTCTAGCTTTCCAGGGACACTGAATCAACACCAGACTTTTCCAGTAAATTCCAGCTTTTTTTTTTTTCGTTTCTATGACCATTTGCAATAACTGACAATGTGACTGATTTTTTTACATTCATAATTATGTCCACGCATATTTCCGACACAAAAACTAAGAATGAATGTGTTAGCTGTCATTATTTTTATTCCATACAAGAAGTTTATCTCTTCCCATGTATTTACACGGTTTTGTGGGGTTTTTTTTAATCACTTAGATTTTATATTATATCTTTTTAGTTGTATGCAGGCTGCCACAGACACTGCATGATCGATTCATGAACAAATGCAGAGTAACTTTCTCTTGTTTAATAGTAAAGTAAGAGCTAACGCTGTTCGTTTTCAGTCAAAAAATGCAGATGTACATCTTTCTTCTCTTATAACTTGACTTCTATTACAACTTGCGCAGATTTAAGATTTCTCATGGTAAAAGACATGATATTCGTAGTCAGTTTAACACAGATTTTGGAGAGATCTGTCGTGCCTTTTTTAAATGAACAATCATTTATTCATAAGTTTGTAACAAAAATAGGACAAATAGGGTACTCTACAAACACTTGTCTAGAACAGAAACTAAGGCACAGAAATTAACCATTCTAACGCAGAATAAATCTCAAGACATTGAGCTTTTAGTACATCCGCGTAATGGTTTGCTATGTGAGATGGGAAAGAAGTTACATCGTTTTAAACATAGTAAAAAATGCGAACTTCTTTACCGACACCAGCAAAGTCGCTTCTGGGCTAATTAACCCCGTGACCCCAAGCCGGGGAGCTCCGGCGGGCTGCTTAGTCGCGCTAACTAAAAGTAACAGAATCGGGCGAAAAGTGACGCCGTGTTCTGCTCTTGAGACTCAAAAAAGAACGGACATTGTAACTTGTTTGGTTATTTCGTTAGACGCGCTGGAGTTGGCAATGCTGTAATTTTTTTTTGACTAGCGTGAATTAAAAAAAAATCAATGTAAAAAAAAGGCCTCATCAAAATCTATCGAACTTTTGGAACATGAACGACATAGCATTGATGGAGATACTCAGAAAAGATGGTATCTGCGCATATAATAGAAAGCTGTAATTTTGCAACTTTATCCATCGGGCACACAATTCGCTATGAAGTTATTCCTCCAAATACAACTTTATGTGTCTAATATAATCGTGAATATTCGCATATTTTCTCGAAAGTTTATGAAAGTTACCATGAAGTTTCTCTATGAAAAGTACACATCGATTTTAGTGCTAGAATACATCTTCAATGTAGATCTAATACACGAACGTATCTGTTACACTCCAGAAATTCCTTACTTTTCTTAAAACGCTAAGTCTAGGTTGTAAGTTGACTGAATAATAGGGATGACTTCTCGTAATTGGGTTATAAGAATAATTTCTAGCTTTCCAGGGACACTGAATCAGCACCAGACTTTTTCAGCTTTATTTTTTGTTTCTATGACCATTTGCAATAACTGACAATGTGACTGATTTTTTTTACATTCATAATTGTGTCTGCCCATATTTCTGACACAAAAACTAAGAATGAATGTGTTAGCTGTCATTATTTTTATTCCATACAAGAAGTTTATCTCTACCCATGTATTTACATGGTTTTGTGGGTTTTTTAATCGCTTAGATTTTATATTATATCTTTTTCGTTGTATGCAGGCTGCCACAGACACAGCATGATTCATGAATAAACGCAGAGTAACTTTCTCTTGTTTAATAGTAAAATAAGAGCTAACGCTGATCGTCTTTAGTTAAAAAATGCAGATGTTCATCTTTCTTCTCTTATAACTTGACTATTACTACTCGTGCAGATTTAAGATTTCTCATGGTAAAAGACATGATATTCGTTGTCAGTTTAACACAGATGTTGGAGAGATCTGTCGTGCCTCTTTTAAATTAACAATGTTTAACTAAAATAGGACAAATTGGGTACTCTACAAACACTTGTCTAGAACAAAAACTAAGGCACAGAAATTAACCATTCTAACTCAGAATAAATCTCAAGACATTGAGCTTTTAGTACATCCACGTAATGGTTTGCTATGTGGGCTGGGGAAGAAGTTACATCGTTTTAAACATAGTAAAAAATGCGAACTTCCCGACCGACACTGGCAAATCGCTTCTGGGCTTATTAACCCCGTGACCCCGAGTCAGGGAGCTCCGGTGGGCTGCTGAGTCACGCTAACTAAAAGTAACAGAATTGGGCGAAAAGTGACGCTGTGATTGATTTATTTTCATTCTGGTTACCATGTACGTAGAGATACTGATACTTGGTGCCTGGTTACCATGTACGTAGACACTCCGTTTTTGTATTAAAAATTTATTTTGGCCGGACCCTAACCCGAACACAAATATGAATTAAACTCGGGAATCTTAACACTCGCCAAAATAATAATAAAAAAACCCTCACAATCTTCACGTTTACCTGGCAAATTATCAGTTTTTCAAAATGGCTGCTGATGGAACGTGAAGGCAATTTCCAAAGGGTGCCTAAAGATCTAGATGCTCAAGTAGCGGGTTAGATCAAAATATTTGTAGTAGTAGTTAGGCCTAGTGAAAATAAAGGCAAAATATCTGATTTATTTTGGCTCAAAGAGTATTGAAATATCGATAATCACTTTATGTTAGGTTAGTTGTCATAGGTAATTGTAATAGGTAGGGATAAGGACGAGGGGGGGGGGGGGGGGG
>NW_004797458.1:620438-623201 GCF_000002075.1 Aplysia californica | reverse complement strand
GGGGCGGCTAGGCCTAGATTACTTATTATAATATATAGACATGACTTTATACGTTTTAATTAAGAGATTACCCAAGTTAAAAATGTATACATTAAAGAGGAAAGGGAGTCTAGATGTGTATATCGTCCTGGAATGGCCACAGTAAATATCAGAGAGGTTACATATAAGTCTAGAAATCGCCCACTGCGCTTAGGGCCGGAAATCAGGTTACGCTCGAGGGGTAATTTTTTAGCCATTTGTCTTCGAAATACAGTCGTCGAAAATGAATGAAACTTGGTTACCAACCAAGGGAAACACCAAACTTAGTACAGTATAATCCACTTATATCGACATCCAATTTTATTGACATTTTGACATTATATCGACATATTTTCCAATAAGTACGCGAATTTTTCCTTGAATATCTTCACTAAACAATTTCTCTTATATTGACTTTTTTTTGCCCACTCTACTTTATCGACATGCTTCCTGGGTACCTGGCGAAGCTCGTGAACATGAATGGGGGAAAAAGCCACGCTAACTGTCAGCTCATTAGTTCTTCATTAACCCCTTCACTGCTGACCTATATTCCCCGCCTTTTGCTGACCTTGTTTCCAGGAATAGCACTAAGCGGGTGATCCTTTTAAAGTGCTATTTACTCTGTGGTAATGCATAAAATGCATACAATGTCTGTATCATTTTAAAGGGAAATGAATGAACCGCTATGATCATCAGCAACAATTTCTCAGATAGCTTTATATGTTGAGAGTGATCAGCCATAGCTCGAAGCTAGAGTGAGATGCTAGAACTGTGAAGAGAGAGTGACTGTTCAGTGACGTTATAATTCACGTTATTTCGGTCATTGGTGTCAAACTCGGGAAGAAAAGAGCTTTCAGGGGAGCTCACTCTCAATACTAAATTACAATTACCGGCTGAGTAGGAAACGAAACGAAATAGCGATATTGCCTGGCATACACTGTCGTCTACAGCGCATAGGAGGGCCCAATTTATGGATGTACACCGCACGCTGAGCAGCAGTGAATCGGTTAGTCTGCTTACCCACCAATTAGTAGCCTTTCGACACACCAGGCTTTAGTAGGTCATGTAGGGCCTACACACAATGTAGTCTCCAACACAGTACAGTGCCTCACAGACGTGAGCGTCTCGCGCGCTGGTCATCACCTCCCTACCCCCCACTCCCGATTGCTCACTCCCCTTCCCCTTCCCATTCTCAGTTTGTCGCAGGCAAGTGCCACGGTCAATGCCTCGCCTTTCCATTTTCCCCAGCAGGCGGCCACAAACAGGCCTTACAAGGATGCTGCAACAAAGTTTGCGCTGTGTGTAGTGTGCACCTTGCGCTGCTCGGTCTTTGGTACCATAACTCCATCCCCCGCCTCTTGTTAGTTTCAAGAATCAAGGGAAGCAACCAGCTATAAAAAGTAGTGTTGTCTTTTACCACTGACCTCCCCTCTTTCTTTTATATTCCTCTTTGGCTTTATATTTTCTTTTTTTGACGTTTTTGTATATCGACATCAAATCCACTACTCAAAGCATTATATCGATATATAAGCGAATTATACTGTACGTGCAAGTGTCCAATGCTGACAGATTTTTAGATCTAGAAATTTAGTTTTTCATCGTCATTGCTAAACGTATTCTCCTGTAAAATCGTATGGAAGCTCTGTACTTGTACCATTGCCATAGCTGTCTTCAAAGAGCGAACAGTGATTTCATACACTTTTCAGTCCTCTGTTCCCTTATAATTTAAGTTACTGTCTACTCTTTTATACATCAGAGTACCAAGTGTTCGTGATCATGGCGGAAGTTCCCAAGATAGCCGCAGAGGCAGTTCTTGCCAAGAGCGAACCTATGCCTGAGGGCTCTGAGGTTGTTCGTGGCTATGATTTCAATGAGGGTGTGAACTACCACAAACTGTTTGAGTCAATGGTTACAACAGGATTCCAGGCCACCAGCGTGGGACGAGCCATTCAGGAAATCAACAAAATGGTAAGCAAATGTGGGCTTGGATTCCGTCATTTTTCCAAAACTGTGTGCTTTTGTGTTGCAGTAAGTTTGAGTAACACCACCCCATCCAAATGAGTTATAAATCTAAATATCTAAATACAACTTGTGGTGGGTATGAAAGTATAAGTATAGTCAAACCTCGTGAAGAAGTTACATCGTTTTAAACATAGTAAAAAATGCGAACTTCCCGACCGACACTAGCAAAGTCGCTTCTGGGCTAATTAACCCCGTGACCCCGAGTCAGGGAGCTCCGGTGGGCTGCTGAGTCACGCTAACTAAAAGTAACAGAATTGGGCGAAAAGTGACGCTGTGATTGATTTATTTTCATTCTGGTTACCATGTACGTAGAGATACTGATACTTGGTGCCTGGTTACCATGTACGTAGACACTCCGTTTTTGTATTAAAAATTTATTTTGGCCGGACCCTAACCCGAACACAAATATGAATTAAACTCGGGAATCTTAACACTCGCCAAAATAATAATAAAAAAACCCTCACAATCTTCACGTTTACCTGGCAAATTATCAGTTTTTCAAAATGGCTGCTGATGGAACGTGAAGGCAATTTCCAAAGGGTGCCTAAAGATCTAGATGCTCAAGTAGCGGGTTAGATCAAAATATTTGTAGTAGTAGTTAGGCCTAGTGAAAATAAAGGCAAAATATCTGATTTATTTTGGCTCAAAGAGTATTGAAATATCGATAATCACTTTATGTTAGGTTAGTTGTCATAGGTAATTGTAATAGGTAGGGATAAGGAC
>NW_004797458.1:554187-620338 GCF_000002075.1 Aplysia californica | reverse complement strand
CCTTTCCCTCCTTTCTCCTCATTTGAAAGTGTCCTTACTTACTTTAGATTTGTATTCAATGTATCAAATCGGATCTTGAAATCGGCCCAGTGAATGGTTGATCGGAGCTCTTTCTTCTTTTTCTATTTCCCCTATAAAATAGTAAAATATTCCTTACGTGTTCCTTGATTTCAAATGTAATGACCGTGTCTCCCCTTTAGAGGCTATCAAGGCTGTCAAGGTCTGAAGAGAGGTAGATAGTACTTAGGCAATCTACTTTCTCGGTAGTTACTGCTCAGGAAAAACTGTATCATGCATACAGTGGAACTCGTTTTCACGAGGTCGCCGGGCCTGACCTAAAATCTCGTTAAATCCGAGTGTTCGTTATAGCAAACATGAAGTTTTGTGTACATAATTACAGGCACTGAGCAAGTAATGTATAAAGAGAAATAACAAGTAGTGCCTGAAAAGCTTGCATATGAGCTGTGTCCAAAAAAGACCGATTCGTTCAAATGCCTGCCTGTATCATCTCGATTGTTTGCCAAAAAGTTGTGTTGCTGTGTAGAGCCTAACATACAGCGACTTTTGATTCCATAGACCAGCTCAGAATTCAATACGTATATCTACGTCAAGACTAGCTTATCATTGTAATAATGACCAGTTGCCGGGGGGAAAAAGACTGACGCGTTTGTATCTGCGACGTTCAATGCCTAGACCGCTGGTGCCACCACCCCCTCCCCCAACACACACACACACAGTCACGTGTGTGCAGGCCGCCCATCCGACCCCGACACATGCTAGAGTAGACATGTGCGCATGCCAACAACGCATGTGTTGGTATGAAAAAAGGCAGCTGATTGGTCGCTTGCAATCGACTAAGTGAATAATGACTCACGATGCAGGTGCAATGGATGGTTTTCTAGAACAGAGTAAGTTTGTTCGTTCTGGCTGAAAAATGAGCGAAGCCACGTCTGCGGGGGCTGTTCACCCTGGAAGCGACCTCGTTGAATCCGAGCTTGCTGATTTAAGTGCTCGTTGAATGTGGGTTATTTTTATTAATTTTAAAGAAGAAAACAAACGGGGAATCTATCTCCTCTCGTTGAATCCGAGTTCTTGTTGAATTCGAGCTCGTTGAATCCGAGTTCGACTGTACTGAAGATCACTGTGAAGATGCAAACGGTCAAACCTTATAGGGAGTGTCCACATACGCGTTCGGGTCTGGTCGGGCCTATTGGGTCGGGGTTTCAGTGCACACTACAGCCCCGCGCGATTGTATTCGACGACCTGGAAGTTAAAGTAGAGAAACCTTTAACCTACATGCGACTACACAGAGGGCGTAAACCCGGGCTACGATTGGCTGAACCTTTAACCCATGAAAACATAAAAATATGCCTACCGTACTCTTGGACTGTGTGTGTGTGTGTGTGTGAGTGTGTGTGTGAATGTGTGTGTGTGTGTGTGTGTGTGTGTGTGTGTGTGTGTTCGTGAGTGCTTGCTTGCTTGCTAACTTGCTTTAGTCTACGCGTCCACCAAAATAAGATCATTTCCAGGCCAGGCTAATGTACAAAGTTTTTGCATGGTGTAGAAGCGACTCAAAAACATTCGCGTCCACCGACATCAGACCAGCTAAACCTATTTTTAGCCCAGTGTGTTATGATTATGAGACCAACAGACAGCACTGGAGATTTATTTACCTCTTTAAAAAACTAAAAAGCAACAAGTTATAATTATGGGAAAAATTGTTGGTAAGTTGGGAGGATGAGAAGGGAAAAAAAAAAAAAAGCTCGGGCTGGGATTCGAACACACGCTCACAAAATAATACTTCGCGTTTTAAACGCAGACACACTGTTCACTCGGCCATCAGAACTGTCATCAACGAGGGGTAGATTAAGCTTCATAACAGCACTGTTTCAGGAAAGGCAAAGCGACATAATAAATCGAGATGTAGATCTAGAATCTAGGGCTAGATCTAGTGGACCTGTAGATAAGGTCTGGAGAAAACTAAAAATTGGCGGAAAATTGGAAGCACTAAACATTAGAGAACGTAGATCTAGACACGTCCTTAGCTAGATTTTTGGTCTAACATGGCCTATTTTTAGCCCTCCTGAGAACGAAATAATCTAGATCTAGATCTACGTCAAGTGCTTTGATTTCAGTTTTTCTGCTGTTTTTCAGCACAAATCTGCTATTGTACAACATATTATAATGAGATACAACTTTATTGATCATGTAAAGTGCAATGAAGAAGCAAAAATGTACTTAAAGATGCAAATTTCCTTCCAAAATGAGTCGAATCGAGGCCAGAGTATTACTTAATGTATTCATGGGTCAAAATGGACACGTGACTCAGCCTTGTTGTGATTGGCTGCAAACCACCCGATCACGCGATTCGCAGGCCAGAAAACAAACGCGTTTGTTTTTGTAGGTCACCGATCGTGTCGATCGGTTGTGCCATGATGGCTGCTTTGCGCCCACAATTTGGCTAGCCCTGACTACCCGATAGGCCCGACCCGACCCGACCCGACCCGATCGCGTATGTGGGCATCCCCTATTAGTTTTGATCTATATTTTTTTTGCCAAATGTTGCCATTACTCTGCTTTTTCAATGTAAACCACAACCTGTCGGAACAGCTTGCTGTGGAATTAAACAAAATCTGCTCTGCATCCATAGATAAATGTGTAGCCTTCATGGTGTATGTGACCTCTGTGCATTATGTCGACTTCTCAGGTTGACTGTATTGTGTCTACTGCGGGAGGAATTGAAGAAGATTTCATCAAGTGCCTGGCGCCTACGTACCTGGGAGACTTTTCCCTCTCTGGCCGCACGCTACGCAGCAAGGGCATCAACCGCATTGGTAACCTGCTGGTGCCCAACTCTAATTACTGTCTATTTGAGGACTGGCTGATGCCCATTCTGGACAACATGCTGCATGAGCAAAAAGAGGTTAGTGTGAACAGAACATTTGTACACGGCTGTTTTTATTGGTAGTTTATTGATACAGCTGCTGGGCTCACATCAGTAAGGTTATTGGGTCTAATCTTGCTCTTGGCCCAATGCTGTACTCTTAGGAAAGGCATTAACATTACCCACATTTTCCTCATTTCACCCCAAAGGATGGATCCATGACTAAGACAGTGAAATGTGTGGCTGTTATTATATAAGTATTTGAGCATGTGCACAAATGCAGCTTGCATGGAATGCTTCTCTGGAAGCTGAGAATATTTTATGGCAATGTTATAGGATCTGTCGAAATAGTACTAAATTGTAAGAAATATAGAGTCTATTGGCTCCTTCCAAGCTGGCACACCTCAACAGTTGCCTCATGAAGTTTTAGTATGTGCAGCATTTAGGGACTCACACATTTTAAGACCTTTTCTCATGTGTATAACTACTGAAACCTGGGGGTTTTGTGTACCTTGAAAGGGGTTAGGGCCAATTGTATATATGGTAAGAAACCGGCAAAATCTTTTTTAAAAATCCGCCTTTTTTCGTATGTCATGTGTCCTTCAAAAGCAAGTGCCTGCATAGAAATAATGCCCTTAGATTCTAGGTTACTAGACCACCGAGACAACCTTAGTAGGAAAGCTGACACAGCTAAAAAAAAAGTTGATATTGGACCTACCTGTGGCACCCTCCAATCACCCACAGCAATCAAGGTCTGTACAAAGTCAAAATGTGAATTTTTTTTTGCCAGTGCATGACATTAATACTTTTTTTTACCATTGGTTTGTTGTCCCTTCAGGTTTTAATTCGGCCTTTGAAGCAGAAATCTCAGAGATTTATTTTAAATGTGGGAAAAATTCAATGTGGTAATGATTTACAGGTGAAGCTGATAAGTAGGCCTACAAGTGAGTGATAAGTTGTCACATGAAATGAAATGACGAATGTTTTTGTTCTATTG
This sequence comes from Aplysia californica, assembly GCF_000002075.1. Classification (NCBI taxonomy): domain Eukaryota; kingdom Metazoa; phylum Mollusca; class Gastropoda; order Aplysiida; family Aplysiidae; genus Aplysia; species Aplysia californica. Next base: position 616,457 of record NW_004797458.1, on the reverse strand, counting down.
TGTGCTTTGCAGACCGGCACTCTGTGGACCCCATCCAAGATGATAGCCCGACTGGGCAAGGAGATCGACAACCCAGAGTCTGTCTACTACTGGGCGTACAAAGTGAGTTTTGTCCTGCCAACTGTAAATTGTTCATTTTGTGGAAGCCTTGTAATAATAATAATAAATAGCATTTATACTGCGCATTTCCATTTCCTAAAAGATGCTCAATGCGCATTACAATGAAAAAGACATCACATCTTAAAAATTAATCGACACAAATGTGTACGTAAAACAAAGTATTATACATATAATATAAATGCATATGTGTAAAATTTTATACCAGAAAAACAGTGTCGCAGTGAGGTAATCATATTTAATACAATGTCAAATAAGTGCTGCTTGTCTTTTGTGTATACTTGTGTGTTTCTACTTATTCTCTCCCCAAATCCATCAGATATACATAAAGAAAAAGAGAGCAGTCAATGAAGTGTATTGATCAAGCAAAGGGGGATAAAGTGGTGTCAGAAATCTAGTGGTTATGCTACCGAACCTTGAATCATAAGACTGTGGGTTCAGGAGTTTGAGTCTCAGTTTGCTCTGATGTTTTGACTAATGTGATCTTGCACGACTTTTCCTATTAGCTTGGTTCTATCGGAGGTAGACATAAGGTTTTGAGGTCCCGCCCCTTAAATAACCTACCTTACATTTATTTATTTCTGAGAGGAAGAGAAATGAAGAAGAGCAAGAGAGGAGAAAGAAGAAGAAGAAGAAAGTGGACATAGGGTCACTCATAAATTAGAGTTCAGTATCTTTGGCATACTTAGGGAACCTGAACAAATGAGTGACAGGGAAAGATCAGGGAAACGTAGCTTTTTTGAAAGCATCCGAGCAGAGGAATGAATGGAGAACCATGATCGCCGATGTCTGTCGCAGATCTGGCACTGGATGATGAGGATCTTTGGCATGAATGAAAGGTACACCTAGGTCTAGGCCACACTTCCTCCTTTTCAGACTATAGCCAAAGATAAACAGAATAATACACTATGATTGATTTTTACATCTTCTCTTTCTTTTTTTCTTTTGACTAGAACAACATTCCTGTGCTGTGTCCGGCACTGACGGACGGTTCAATTGGAGACATGATCTACTTCCACTCGTACCAGAAGCCAGGCCTGGTGGTGGACATTGTGGATGGTATGTCACTGAACATTACTTGAGTTGTGGTTGAGATCATGTAGTTTGTATCAAGCCAGCACAACAGAACAATGGACATTTTTTTTAAAACCAGAAACAGATTGGTCCAATAGAAGCATACAAAAGGACTTTTGAGCAGATTTCCATGGATGGGGGGTGGGTTGGATAGGAGGGCAAAGGACAGGAGAAGATATAGGTACCGCAAGCTGTCTGTGTGTCCTGTGGCGTACGGTCACGGAGACCGAAACCCATATTTTTACCTTCCTAAAATACCGTGTGATCATGCATACACACAGACACTTGATATATCAGAAGAAAGAGGAGCGTTTCTACTTTTTAGAGGCATTTTTTATTTGAATCAATGATTCTTTTGAAAGCAAAATCTTGTGGGATAAAAGACAACACTATCGAGGTTTTCACTGCAGCAACCGCGCGTTTCGTTCATCGATTTTTGAGGTGACCTCGGTTGAACAGGAACGGAGAGCGTATGGTATTAATTCTTGTCCTGCGTCTGTGCTGAGATGCGAATTTTATCAGCAGCCGATTACGTTGGACGTTTCGGGCAGGCCGCCGGGGTCACTCAGTGTCTACTGTTGGTGTACAGCGCACGCGCCGGGAAACCTGTGTTTACACCATGAATACCGTGGGAGTGTGTCAATCGACGATGAAAATAACGCTCTATCTTCCATAGCTTTCTGTTTATAAAGTGTTACAAACACATGAATTACCCCCTCTCATAAACTGATAAGACATTACGAGTAGTTACGTCCATTCGAATAACCTTTCCAGACGCTCTTGCGTCAATTTCCGAATGTTGTGCACTCAAATTGTTCTTTGTACCTTCACAATGGTATTCAGAACGATCAAATAAGCTTATTTTTTATCAGGTAGTATTATTTCATACAAAATCAAGCTCATTTGAAAGATTTTGTATAGAAAAATGGAAGTCTTGTTTCCTGACTGTCCTTTCGAGCTCCTCATGTCTAAGTGGTCAATTTGCTCTATAATTTCATTGGACGAACATCTAGAGCTACCAACTCTGCATCTTTTCAATGAGACGTATGCCTCGGTTACGAACCAACGCAGGCGGTTCAAGAAGAAGGACTCAAACACACACAAACTCAAGCAGACTGACGCACACACACTTGAGCTATGTGAATGCGGATCCGACTCGGGACCCGAATTCAATGAGAGATGGTGCTCGGCGCGCGTGCACTGAGCCAGGGGCGAGACTGACGCGGGACCAGAACGCAGGCGAGGTGCCGAAATAGGCTTGTCGGGCAACATAAACCCGGCCCCTGCAGGACGAGGGTTAAATCAGGGTCCCCACCAGGTCGGGAAATCAGGAAAAAGTTGGGAATTTTGAGATGGGTCGGGAGGTCGGGAAAAAGTCGGGAATTTTGTGATGGGTCAGTAAGTCGGGAAAGAATAGAGCCTGTGTAATATTAGTAGTGTAGCAATCCAGACAGTGTGGTTGATTAATCATGAAGAGAAAACATAAATGAACCGCTATGGTGGAAGTGTATGTGCGACACCGAGGCTCGATCGGGAAGAATCAAGATCTACTTTTGCTTTCGTTACCACCCAGAAATTTTCCGGTAATAGTCTGATAGATAACGTTACATTTGTAACATGCAGGTTGTGCATTACGAACGCTGTGTGGCCTTGAAAATAAATCAATAATATAAATTTGTCCTCTGCTGTCACTTGTGTAAAAAAAAAAGAAAAAAAAGTTGTACAAGCGTCTTGTCAGGTTCGCCCTCGGGACCGGTCAATGAACCTGTGAGTACCGGCAGTCTGAGCGCTGTGAAGTATTAGACTCCAGAATGGGTTTGGGGGGTGGGGGGGGGTATTTAAAAAAAAATAAGATACACTCAGGGAAGGGGATGGGGGGTGGGGGCTGAAGACTACGCTAGAGGTCAAAAACTGAACTTGGAAGCAAATTTTTAGTATTTAGAATTTTGATAACTACTATAAGAGCTCTAGGCAAAGCGCGTGTTGGTGCAGGCCTTGTGCGGAATCGGGATCCGTCATGCCTTGTTATAGAACTAAAGTGTTCGTGTTTCATTGGATGGGGTGACTAATTTATATTTCAGCTTTCTGTTCAAGATTGGCAGAATTTCAGTGTCACTGCATCTTGCCCTCTCTCAGTTCTGACTCCTCTCACACTGAATAGGTCTACTTGAGCCATTCAAGTTATTACTAATATTACTCTACTTTGAGTTTGAGCAATAGTTTTCGTCTTCTCGTTTATTATATGAATCATGACACCCAGACTGGTTATTGACTGTCGATATTCTTGTTCTAGGTCTTTTCTCAGGTTCAAAACGTGATTCGTTTTTTATATAGGGCCTATAGTTTATGTAGGCTAATATGATGAGGGGAAAATATAAATACATGTAAGTAAGAACAGACTGAAATACCAAAGTCACACAAGATCCCAGTGCCACACTGACATGTTGACTGGATATAATGTACCTGTGTGTGTGTATTCACAAACATATACATATAGTATATTATATTAGATATAAATGGTGCGTGTGCTGTCATTGTTATGTTAGATGCCCCTGGAAAATGGATGAGCCCGGGAAAATTGAGAAGCTGGGTAGCAGTCATCCAGTATTATAATCATCTATTGTTTGAATGAAGACTCTACTACAAAATGTATATTTGCATTCATCTAAAGACATTTTGACTTAATATCATTGATAGATAGGCTTTTTGGGGATCATTCTTGACGCGCTGCAGCCTGATTTTTCCCTCGAATTGGGGTCTTGAAAAAAATTTCCAGGATTTGGTGGGGACCCTGTTAAATACTGCAATCTGATTCGTCGATATTTCAAGATGAGAAAACGCTCTTTCCGGTGATATATTTCTAAAGACTGTCCTTAAAGAATTTATAGTAGAGATTTGCATTTGAAAATATTCGAAGCTGTTTTTTTTTTGGAACCAGTGATCAGACTGACTACAGAAATATATCGGCAGAAAGCCCATTCATTCCTCTTCCAGAAAAACACAGCAATTATATGAACACAAATAACGGACGCTCTCCGTCAGCTCGCAAGCAGGGCACCATCGGCCCAGTTTCGTATAAATTCTTTCTCCTTCCCGTCGGCATGGCCCGGCGCACAGCCGATAAGCCGGTGGTCGCGAGTGGTGATTTTCCACCGCCCCTTGTAATTCTTGCCATTTTGATCAAAAAGCCATGTTTACGTCAGTAAATTTCCATCTTCTGTTTATATGATAACTTTGAAAAAAAATTGGGCTTGTTCTCTTTGTGCATGGGTGTGTGTTTACAAGTTTTTGCGAATGTCCTTAAGAATGTTATGACATCTCAAAGTGCCGACATTTCGCAATTTAAAGAATAGAGCATTTTTCTGCAACTTCAGATGTTCTTAACTTTGTTAAAAATGAAGCTATGTATAAATTTGGCATCAAAATGCTCAGAATAATACATTCTATAAGGTGGTGCAGTTAACTATGAAATCAGAGGACTTTGAAATTTCAGTTTATGGTACCTAGAAGATAATGTAGTTGTTTGTGGATATTTATGGTCTCTGGTCAAAGCTGTTAAATAATATCTCTGTCTCTGTTTCTCTGTCTCTCTGTCTGTTTGTCTCTCTCTCTCTCTCTGTCTGTGTGTGTGTCTCTCTCTCTCTCTCTGTTGCGACTGAAAGGTGGCCATTGCTGTACATTGCTATTTCCTGTGCCTGCCTTGCCAGCATCTGTGCTGTCAAAAAATATTTCAGTATGAATATGATACATGTATTCATGTCACAGAGATGTTATCTATTAATACTATTATTTTGTGTGTTTTGTAGAGTTCACTGGAATCATTCTTTTATTGCATATGTGTGTGCAAATATCTACATAGTTGTGTGTGTTTGGGTGTCTTGCAGACCTTCATATGATCAGAGGTTGTTGGTTTGTTTATTTGTTGCTTTTTTGTGGGGAGGGGTTTGTATGGCAGAATTGGTCTCATCGGCCATGGCAGACGAGACAAATCATCTTAACTGTAATTCTTCTTATTCTTTAATTCTTCTATTTCGTCTAAGAAATATTATTTTTCTACTGCGGATGTATTGGTCATTGTCAGACATTGACGGACAAACTCTTCTTCTTATTATTATTATGTTTTGTATCTTGTAGATTTGTATTGTCAAATTTCGGTGACTTTCCAGACATCCGCATGATGAACAGCCAAGCGGTGCACGCGGTCAACTCAGGGATGATCATCCTTGGAGGCGGGCTCGTCAAACACCACACGTGTAACGCTAACCTTATGGTAAGTCTGGGATGACCTAGTGCTGCAGTTATGTTGTATGGACATCTGATCATGGTTTTGAGCTCAAGGTTATGAACCCAATGGAAGCTGGGTTAGCAACATTGGCACAATATTATGTACAGTTATTTATGTGCTGTAAATTGTAAACAAGTTGTGCTAAATATTCTGTTTATCTGAATCGCTGTGCCCTTTTTGAGCTGGATTGATGTAGTGCATTATATGCATCTGTTCTCAAGATTTTCAGAAAATTGTTGTGGGTTCAGAGTTTACTTTTTAAAGATTTTAATAGAAATCTCGTTATCGCTAATGCCAAGTAATGTTGAGGGGTAAAAGTTTTCAGGCTAAAGCTGGATATCAGGCTTTAAAAAATTTCCCAGCTCTTTGCCATGAGCAACATTTTTTTTTTCAGGATAGAAACTTCAGGCATCCACTCTCTATACTTGCTGTCAAATCTGCAAGTTAGACCAAACACTCTCAAATGTCTGTTGGTTCACTGTTCATTCTTCTGTTTAATGTAAAGAAATACAAATTGAATGTCCTAAACACTTACTATGTGTATTTGTTCAATGTTAATTCTTACAATTCATCTTAAGAGTAGAAATGTGAAATTTTTCCATTTTGTTTCCTTGTGCACCTACACACTTAAAAATGTTCAGGATTTGTTTGTCAGCAGCCTTTCTTTCTCCAGAGAATATATATCGCAGCTTTGTTCTGTTATTAACGTATGAACGATAATTATTTTTGTCTTAATTGTCTCTTCTTTAGATATATCAAAGTGTATGTTAATTATGTAGAGACAACAAATTTTAACAGATATAAAATATATGCTTGAGGATTCTGATTAAGAGCACACGTCTTTTGACATATTTCTCAGCGGAATGGTGCAGACTTCTCAGTATTTGTCAACACAGCCAATGAGTTTGACGGGAGTGACTCGGGAGCACGGCCAGATGAGGCAATCTCTTGGGGCAAGATCAAAGCTTCTGCCACACCCGTCAAGGTAAATGGTTCGTGTGTTTGGGTGTGTGTTGGGAGATTGGAGGGGGGTCTCTTGTTGTCTTTTGTATTAACATTTTTGAAGTGCTGTTAGATTCTTTAAGACGATACACCTACATAGATGGATTTCTTTTTAAGGGGGGATGTTCTTTTTTACTCTCAGTTGATAATTGTTGAAGCACTATGGCATTTTTTAAAACGATACACCAATGAAGACGAGGGATTATATTTGTATGCATTTGGTAGTTTTTTGGTTGACTTCTGTTGCAATGTTGTTAGATTCTATAGAAGTAAGAAGAACAGGCTTATGGGTGAAAGGATTGTGAGCGATTTAATTAAAAAAACATACAAACCTAAGTGTTCGTACTTCCCTTGTAGTACTCAAAAGCAAGATCTCTACATGCCTGATTATAAGTCATTATAAGAGCTGCCTGCTTTTGTCCCACCTAGGATGAAGTAAAACCATTGGATTGCCTTTGTTTCATAATGTAGGATATGGATGGTGGTGTTTTGTGGTTGCTCTGGGATAGTTTACTCTCAGTGCATCTTTTCTGTGTAACAGTATCACAATCTGCTCTTTGCAAAATCTGTCGATTATCTCCCTGTTTCTAATGCTTCTCAGTGTTTTAGGTACTTATGCCTAACTCTTTGCAAAATGTGGTGGATGATGCATACACTCATTGTGCACTGCTTAGAATGAAGTAAGATGCCCGTACTACCTTGTGCTCAAACTTAAGATTATATATTTGATGTGCTAGTGTGGTCTTTCCTGTACTTTCTCTTCAGTGCTGCCAACTATTGTCCAGATCTGTTTATTTGCAAAAAAGGCGCTGTTGTGTGGATTCTTCTTAAACTGCTTTATTTGGCCTCCTATGGCTACTCATGTACTTCGTGTTTTGTTTTGCAGGTCTATGGAGAGGCATCTGTCATCTTCCCCATTCTCCTTGCTGAGAGTTTCGCTGGCAGAGAGAAGGAGTTTAAGGATTTCTATGCCAAGAGGAAATAACAGACACCCTCACATCACACCCCCCCCCCCCCCCCCAGCTCTTTGTAGACATAACTGTCCTCAGAGAAAGTTGCATTTGAAAATAGCGAAAGTTGCAAAAAGTTGCGACAAAAATTAGCAAAAGTTGCAAGAAAAGTTGCAAGATGCGTATAGTTAAAACAATGCCACAGAACTATTGGAATACATTGTTGCTGTGCTCATTGCTATCAAAAGTAACCAATATGAGTTTTGTTAGATCAAGATCAGAAGTTAAATTTGAATGTCTACAAAAAAAGCAACTGCATGGAGGTTGCATGGTGTACAAAAACAGTGTCCCCTGACACATGCGTCAGGTCCTGGCACTCTCGCTGACGTTGGGCAGGTGTGACCAGCGTGGTTTTGGGGCTGTTCAAATACATGTATAATCTTACATTTTTTTACACCCCCCCCCCCCCAATCCCGTAATATTACGTTATTCGCTTATAATAATAATATGACATTTATATTGCGCAAATCCGTGTTACAATCACTCTTCTATGCGCTTTACTTTTGAATTATTAATATAGTATTCATGAAAAACATGCATACACACATGTGACATAATAATTCAATGTGGTACAAGCGGAACTTTTCCAGAAAAACTTAAGGTGCCATTTTACCACTTTTACCGCACCGGTGTAATCAAAATTAGACTAGATCTACATGTCATGTAGCCCAGATATCTACCACAGCATAAAGTGCGAGATGACATATCATCATAATATTATATCGTGCTTGCCGCTCGAGGACCACTGTATCGCCACAATGCAGTGCTTACAGCTCGAACTTACACTAAGTGAATAGTGTAGTTACTCTTTGTCATAAATTATGTTTTCCTTGATTATTTTTCACCTTACAAAAGTGTAATCTTACATTGGTGCAACCCCCCCCCCCCCCTTTCTTCTTACACTTACTTTAACAGGAGTCAAAAACTCCCCCCCCCCCCCCCCTTTTTTTTTTCGAGGCGCAAGATGATATTATTTGAACGTCCCCTTTTGGGGTTTTCTGGATGAATCGATCATGTCTAGATTAGCCTCCTATAGCCTTAGATTTAAAGTCTATCTTAAATTTTTTTACTAGATCTATCTACCTGGTGCTACGGAACCAAACCAAGCAAGCTAAGTAATCAGACGACCGTGTTTACGATTGATTTACACTAGATCTAGAAAGACTAGAAGAGGATGATTCAGTCCAAAAAAGAATATAGGGGGGTTGGGTGGGGTCAGTTTGCTCGCCTGATGGTGCAAAGCGGCTATCGTGGCACAAGTCGATCACGCCCGACTCGTTGTTTTCAGGCGACGAGTCGGGCGGGCGATCATCCCGACCCGACCTGACCCGGTCCGGGTCACTGGGCGGCGGCGGGCACCCCGTAGTGCAAAGGAGCGAATTGTCCCCCTTGGCGTCGTTACTTTTAGTCGTGGAAGAAAATTTCGGAGTGTTTAATGAAATTTTATTATTATTTTCCCAAAATTTGCGGGAAATTGGCTAAAAAATTCACGAATTCACGAAAATGATAAAAGTTGCGCTGATGGCAAAAGTTGCGCGCGCAACTTGCGGGTTGCGGGAGCGAATTTCTCTGAGGACAGACATAAGAGTTTGGGACATGAACGACTGAGAGATGGCCTTCGTTTGTACGGTGCGAGAGCTGACTATGTCATCGAATGCTGTATACATTACTGGCAGGCAGGCAGGCAACTGTTGGTTCAAAATTTATTCAGTACCTAGACTGTGTTGTGCCGCATTTCTGGTATTTACTCTGAAAGCCGGTCATTTTGTCACATTAACTGATTACACCCGGAGCACAGTCTCAGTCGGCACTTGCCAAACGTTATTTCCTTGTGGAATGAGTCACTCATCATTTTTTGCATGGTTATAAATAGCGGTGCCTACTGCTATTTTTGGCAGTATTTTGCTACATCTGAACTGAATGTATTTGGGTCAAAACAGAAAGTTTTATAGCTAGTATCATTTTAAGTCAGCTTTTTAAAGAGAATTAATTTTTTTTAAAATCTGAAACGTTGGTTGAAATAACAACAGGCCCGTAAATGACCGGTGTTAAAATTGTCTGAAATTTTATCGACAGTCGACTACAAGCGCACCACAATCGATTTGCTGCATGAAACAATAAAACATGATAAGATCCTAAATCTGGAATTGTAACTTCTGTGAACGAAGAGGGCCATTTAATTCAAGCTGTATTTGTAGACTGAATTTAACCCCCCCAAAAAACTGAACCTACATGGCTGCAGACTTGATCAGGTGTAAGGGATGGGAAAGGACTTCTCTTGGCAGGTTTTCTGTTTTGTCCTCTTCTGAGGACAGGAAAGCTCCATGGAGCCTCCCTTTCTTTTCCTTTGGAGATGACAACTGGGCTCAGCTACTCCAAGAGCCTGCTCTTTGATTGCCAGTGCTTCTTTCCTTTTCTTCTGATTGGCTAGGTGTTTCTTGCTGGCATTCTGCATGTGGTAAGCAAAGGACTAGTCAACTGGTGAGAGACTGTCAGGTCTGTCATACAGCTGGCAAGTTGACTTGTTTTGTGCTAGGAGCCTGTATTTTACAGCTTGGATGGCTTCATAGGTGAGAGCCATAGAGGAGGCTGTCTGTGATAAGATCTGATTCATCATGCTGAAAGATGCTTCCACTCTTGGGCCTGTGAAAACTGACAGACATGTAGACTATTATGTGTCAAAAAAATTGCAAGTGCAAGTGAAGATCATAAGATAATTTTGTTATTTTCTGGTCATCTTTTCACGGTTTATAAAATGTTCCAGTGGGCCTACTACTAGTAGTACTAGATCTATGTCTCTGAAGAACATTTTGCTTGACTTTATCAGTTTTTTTCATGTACTTGAAAGCATAGAATATAATAGTTTCACACAAATGTATGCACAATACCTTGAAAAAGAAAGATAAGGTCATTGTTGTTGTTTTTTAATGGAATCCGTTTTACGTTGAGAAAAGGAGCTAAAAACAAGTTAAAAATTTTAAAGAATGCCCATAATATTAGGAATCCGAAATTACTACCTTGATCTAGTTTGCTTACTCTTTAATAACCATGAGCTGTTAAGAAAAAAAGAGAATGATATAGGATTTGTCTAAATATGACCATTAGTATTAGCATTATAAAGATATTGCCCATTTTGTCCACTTATCCTTGCAGGTAAAATCACCCTGTACTGCACCTCAATAAGCACAAAAAGAATATTTCTGTGACTTTGTATAAAGGTGTTTTGTAGTTGAGTTCTACGTAAAATTCTCAACAAAATAATGTACATTTGGACCGTACAAATGAGATAGACACTCATGCGCACAATAACATTCACACATTACACACATACACAAACACACTATTACATTTACTCTCTCTCTCTCACCACAACCACACACAAAACAAACACATACACACACGCACACACAGACACACAACTCTTACCCTTAGTCCACTTATCATTTAGTATCATCCTCTATTTTGAAATAATCCCCCGCACTAAATAAAAAGATCAGTAGAATCTCCACCATCCGAATCCATGGTTAGTTCAAGAAATCTACCATATGATGTGGCCTAAATAAGATAAGGGAGGGGGGTTTAGCTTATTTGGGCCACAGTGTGGCCTAAATAAGGTCACCCTTTCTTCTTGTCTTCTTTTTCCTTTTCAAAGAATTTCCGAAGAGGAGCCCAGTTGTCGACAAGCCTGTCCAAACACCTTCCAATGCTGAGCCACCGTGTGGCAACATGCTTCAGCATACTCTTCTGTTCTCTGCCATAGAATTCCTGAAACTCTGAGAGACTCTGTTGCCTGCAAGAACTTTTCTTGAAGTAGTAAAATATGTCAGTGAGCAGATCAGCTGGACTGACAGGCAGTGTGTTTGCAGCTTTCTCAGTTGCCAGATGGACAAGATGTTTTGTACATAGAGCCAGAAAAGCGTCTGGATTCTTCTTCTTAATGAAGGCATACACACCTTTATGCACCCCTGCCATCATAGATGAGTTGTCACTCCCCAAAGCGATGCAGTTTGACCAGGCAATGCTATTTTCTCTTAAAAGTTCGTGCAGCAGTTTGAAGATGTTTTGAGAGCAGGGAGGGCAAGAAGTTCAGACTCAATAAGTAGAGCGTACGAGTTGACCGTCCTTATAATTTTATCAAAATTTTGAGTTTGATTGCCTACTAGTGTGCTGTGTATGGGCCTGTATTTCAGGGATAATGGTGACTGTAAACTGGAACAAATTCATCCAAACTTGTTAATTTAATTTATTTTAAATTATTATACCCCTTTATGGCATAGTTGCTCTTAAATTATGACACAAAGACTGTACAACCTCTTCATTTTAATAACCCACTCAATTAACTCTCCAGTAGTATCAAATATGTATACCTTTCTTAAAAAAATATGGCATGGCAGCAGAGTTAGTTTGAATGAGGTTCCCTGTGGAAATGAGGGCTCCTCAGTAAATCAATTTCAGCATAATGGGCCGGTCAGTGGGAAGAAAATTCTTGGCACAACTAGTTTAGTCATCTGTTAATGTTATGGAATAACATCAAGAGGCTGCCCCAAGATAGAGAACGGTGGAAAGTGTTAGTTCGTGGCCTATACACTGGTGCAGTGTGAGAAAGACAATGATGATCTGTTAGTGTTAGGCTCACAGACGTTGCCTCCTACGTCTTCTATAAAGTGACCCGTACCAGTTTCATCAGTACTACTGACTGCTTGTACTTCCATATATAGTCAAAGAAGTCTTAATTCATATATAAATCTCTTGTTTCCCGCTCCTGCCGACCTACTTACTTACCTTTTCTTTTTCTGTCTATTTGTACCTCAAGATTTAAAGGGGAGATGCAATCTGTTGTCGGAAATGGATCAAGTGTATTGTCTTTTGGACTGTCATGCAGATTGTTACCCTGCTGACTTGTACTTCAAATACAGAATGGTACAAAAGAGTATTGGCACTGAGATTTTCCTTTTCCCTTGATAAAAGTGGATGCTCTCAAAAAAAGGATATCCATTTAAATCTTTGGAAAAGATCACTCTCAGTTCACCAACTTCGCTGTTGAATCATGCAATGTGCGATGAGACTATTTTTTTCATTTGCAGGCCCATCTGATGTTAAAAATGGTAGGCCTACAAATATCAAATTTAGAAAAATAACTGAGGTGCAACGAAAGAGGGATGTATGATCAGTAGCAAAGGAAAGCAGTTTGGAAACTTCTAAATGAAAAAGAAGGTTCTTTCTGTGCCAGTGTTTCTTGAACAGTGGCATACTGAAGTGCTATGGATGGACAAATGGTGTCAGGGGGGAATAATTATATTATTGAAATGTTATTGTTGTAGTTTAACTTTATTTCAGATTTGAAATGCTGAGAAAGTTTTAAAAAATGAATGGTAGCTGATCTCCTATTAGTAGATAGACGCCATAGGTCGTTTAATGCGAAGATGACTTGCTTTCCTCTAGCCTGTAGTATGAGAAATTCTCCAGCCTCTTGATTTTGTGGAATTGCCAGATTTTAATTTTCGGTATGTTCACCAGCATTGAGCACATATATTGATATTGATGGAGGCTTTGCAGAATTTACCTCCCCTTTGCTTAATTAGGCTGTTTAGTTTCATTTCAGCAGCTCCCAATGTTATTACAATTTTTTATCTTTTTGTGTGAATGTGTGTGTATCAGTATGTATGTATGTGAGTGTGATTAAAATATATAATTGTTTTGTAAATGTTCCACTTGAATGTGCACTGCGGGATTAATAAAATATATTTTATAGATTTTCAAATTGTTAATGACTTTTTCAAAATTTGAAAACAAGTTACACAAGAATGAGCTTTCTTTTAATTTTAAATGAATATAACGTCTTTGCATGAGTATTTCTGTAGACTGTATTAACCCTATCCTTACGTCGTGTAGTTTTACTACCTTATCCATACGACGTGGGAAACTCTGTGCCACCACTTTTCAAAGAGGAAATTTACTCGTTAATCCGATCCGATCCATAGCAGTCTGTCAAAATGATTTTTTGAGAAATACTGAAAGTTTCAAAGAGATCTTCGCCCTAGAAGTATTCTAAAATGTGAAGAATACTACCCTGGGGGTACAAAAAATGACCCCAGGGTGTACGGATAGAGTTATACCTGACCTGGTCACAGTGGAATTCCAGTTGCAAAGCCACATATTTGTTGGGAATGAAAACCAACCATTGTAGCAGAAAGATAACCACGAAAATGTTAAACTCAATGTAATGGGCGCAAAAATTAACTGGTTTAATTGTAAAGCATATTATGTAAAAATACTTTTAATTGCTATTTAGTTTCAGTAAAAATAGTAAAATAATTTTTCCCTGCTTGGTCATAAAAGCTGATTAACTTTTTTGTTAGTTTTGTGAGTTAGAAAAATTATTTGCCTACTTTACTTTATAGTGGGTCGCTTTTTTCTGCTGTTTGTTTCTTTTGGTAGCATAGCTTTGAATTTAATTGTGAAACTCTGGTGCCAGAAGACTTCACCTTGTTTGATTGTGAACTTTTGGTGAGCAAGATAATTTCTCACATTTCGATTGTTTCAGTTTGCACTGTGAATGATAACTTTATCACTGCTACTACTCAGTGGGTATATTTTATTCGTCTAATATAATAACAATAGTCGGTCTCTCAATGTCCTACAATGACCAACACTTTGGCAGAGGAGAAATAGAATTAAAGTTTTAGATGAATTGCGGCTTCTGCTATGGCCAGTGAAATCTATTCCGACAGAAAAGGTTTGCCACATAATGAGCATTGAAAAGTTTCAATTCCACTCGACAATGTGCGCCTCTTACAGGCTTTCCCTTGACTTGACTTCTGCATTTCTTATTCATGATGCTTTATATGACTTGCTGCCCACGTGACTGCTGCTCTCCAACTGAGTCTGTCAGGAGCTTGGCTCTCCCATGTTGAAGGATTTCTTTGGTATATTATTACTCCATACATCATGACTAAAGCTTATCTGTAATTAAACATTGATTTAGACATGAAACAGCCCATTCTTTATTTCATTTCTAAAGAGGACATACAGTCTGATAACCCTGGTGGCTTCTCAAATGCAAACATTCATAGCTGAGCTGTCTCTGCCAGAATTGTGTTGTCCTTTGTTTATTTTTCTACCTTTCGTGCAATCATGATTTGTTGTAAACATTTACGTTTTGGTAACATCTCTTTTTACATAATTTATGTCCGGTAAGAAGTGAGCCATTTTGACCCTGAATGAAGGGCTACACACTTAGTTATCTCAAAAGAAAAACAGATAGTATTCTTTAAAAAATCTTCCCCGTAAGTAATTTAAATTTGTGTATTCTGCATATAAAGTGGAAAACCTACCCATTATCATAATGTCACAATCAGTGATTGACATCGTGCTGAGCTCATGTTGTTGTTGTTGTTAGCGATCCAGTAGCATCTGAGCGTTAACTCTTCTGCATGATGCCATTCGGTAATAGTTGCATGTTTGTTGTAACTGTTGTCTTGAGGAGTAGAGGCAATTAGGTGTGTGGGGTAGCTTGGGAAGAGAACATCCCCTTAAATCAGTTAGTTTTCTACAGAAAAACAGATGATGTTCCACTGTCTCTGAGGGGTAGTCACATAGTGGGCAGGCAGCAGACTGCTTCTCTCCAATTCGGTTGAGATGTTGGTTGAGGCGTACATGTTGTGTTCCAAGTTGGAAGATTATGGATTGATCTCCCCTCCTCAACTCATTGATTGGAACTTTGACCAGTGGTTTATTCATGTGGCCATACATCCTCCTTCCTGTCGTACCTGTGGCCCAATCATTCATCCACTCTTCCTTGAGGTTTGACTTGATCATTTGGCAGCAGGTGGTGTAATTCGTAGGAATTTCAGGCTGAGGGAGACTAGCTCCTTTCTTTGCCAGAGCATCAGCTCTTTCATTTTCCGGTATCCCAGTGTGGGCAGGAATCCATTGTAGGACTACTCTGACGTGGTGCCCACTTATCAAGTTATGTAGACTCCAAATCAAATGCAATAAGCTCAAGTTTAAAGAACACAAAAATAATGTCTGAAAGAAAGAAAAAAACAAATCTCATACTCCTGATGTCAGAAACTTTTAATGTGAGTAATATTTCAAACGGGTTTTGACCTGCAAGGGGCTGCAGAATAATAATAAAGACATGTCAAAATTAAAACAATCCATTTCCACACTGGAACATCAACAGAAGCACACAAAGTTCTGAAGTCTCAACAAAAGATAAGGTAAAAGTCACTCTCCCCTGCACAGGCCATAATAGTACAAAGATCTGTGGTGACAATCTTAGGAGTTGAAGTTCGTGATGTGTGCAAGGAGATTAAGAGGTTTTTATGTAGCCAATGATTTGCACAGCCATTGACGCAACACGGAACACATCCATTGACGCAACACAGAACATTCGGGAGGCTGCTTCTACTGTGCCTGTCAAAGTCAACTCTGGCTGAGTGAACTGCATCTCAGCAGAATGACAGAGATATAATAATAAATTTATCTTCATTTCATGGTAATCATTTTCACGCCCTTTGCACGCACGGTTAAGAAGCGCCTAACTATTACGTGGCCATAGAGTTTCAATATGTTTCTGAAATTTGTCATTGTGTGATATATATTTAATTTTAACGGTGTAAATGCTTACAAAAATAAAATATACCATGGTAAAAGGATTTTTCATATGCTATGCAAGGCTATGATGTAAAGACCAAAATGTACTGCCTAAACTAAAAAAATCATTTTGGTGCTTAGGTGAGCAAAGGGGGAAAATACCTGCCAATCTCATTTTCTTGATATTTTAGTAATGATCCTTCCCTCCTTGGGGAGTGAGGGTCCCTTTTACCTTGACACAAAGCTGCCGCAGCTTCTCAAAGAGGATGCCTTCATTATACTACTATGGCATGCATACAGGTAGAGACTACTGTACAGTTGGGTTACTCTAAGTAGTAGCTACATTTTTTTTCAAGCAGTCTATGCCAAATAGGACAGGTCACATTCTCATAAGTGATTATGTAAGTTTAAAAATATAAGAATCATCTGAAATAAAAATCTTCAAATTTCAATTAATAGAGATGTGATGCACTCGTATACAAGTTGACATGAAAACAGTCACTATTCAACAGTTTTTAAAACTTATTTACATGCAAGTGAAAAACATGATTTTTCTCCAGAAATCTGTAGTAGGCTACTGCAGGAAACGCACAGCATTCCATATCGACTCCAATGAAAGAGCAAGAAAGGTACACATGCTTTGCGCACCGACAGAGCGAGCTCTGTTCTGTGCGCAACTGGTATACAAGTTTACATAATATTAACTCACTGCCATCATCACAGAATTGGATTACATTTAATGTAGTTGTATTTTACTGACACCGACAGCTTGTCAATATGATGACAGCCACAATTCTCTTGGAACAGACTCAGTAGGACAACACTAAGACTTGAAGTGGAAGGTTTCCGAAGAAGTAAACCACACAGACAGCCCATGAACCACCCCTTGTGTTGAATGGACTAACACAACGTCCAGAGATGGGGAATGCTGTATGCTCTTTAAAATAACAAAGTCATCAAGTGCAAAGACTTTGTTTAAGTAAAGAGAAGCACATCTGAACACTAACGGCCATTTACTGTCACAGAAAAGAAAGACTGAAGAAAGACAGAAATAAAACAGGGATTGAACAGGAGGACCAACAAGTGGAAGCCTTCAATCACCTTAGTACAACTACAGAGACATTGTTTTGTTTAGTTCTAGTAAGGGGTGGATGTCAACAGAGAAGTCCAAAAGGGGAATCAGGCTTACTGAGCTGCTCACCTCTCTAGCCTCAACAGCACAAAGTATGCTTCGACTATCAAGGCACCCCGGAAATAGCAGTTCACAAGAGAGTGACAAACATGCAAAAGAAGTAGAGGAGAAATAACGATAGTAAGGATGAGGAAAGAAAAAGCAGCAGTTCCCCCTATGTTGTTCAGGCACAGTATGAGCATGACATTGATAAATCAGCTCATTTACAATTCTACTGTGCATAAGAACATGTTAACATCCCCTCCTTTTGGAATGGCCTAAAGACACTTCAGTCAGTAGCACTGCCCCGGGGGGGGGGGGGGGGGCATTGTGAAACAAGTTATGTGTACATGAAATCGAGACGTACGCAAGAAATGCTAGTTTGAGTTTTAAAAAAACATCTCATTAAGATAATGATCATTTAGAGCTGGAGGAAAAACAGGAAAAAAAAAGAAGTGACAGGGTATAGCAGTCAGAGAACTTACCGGTAGCACTCGCTCTCCCACCACAAGTGAATATCAAGAGAAAATTCACAATCTGAGCAAATATAATAAGATGATTTACAAACCCTACATTACTCTTTACACTAGCAGGAAAATTACATGTTCAAGATTATATATATATATATCAAATGGACAATTTATAAGACATCAGTTATAACATAACATTATGTTAACTGAAATGCCCATAGCATTACACATTCAGCTGACCAGTTCAAAACAAAAACTATACAGGCAATAAACAAATTGTTAAACGCATGAACTCACCAAATGCGGCCCGCCAGATGCTACCGGACGGTTTAATGTCATTGTAAACACTTTAAATAATTATCTATGCCATGGTGCCTCTGATTTAAAGATTGAAATCAATTCCTTCACATAAGAAGGGTCTCGATCAGGGCAGCCTGAAAAAAGGATAAATCTATTTGAAGGTCAAAAGTGTCATCAAAATCGGGCTACAAGCAAAGCAGAAGGAACAACACCCACGCTACAACTTAAGCAGACCGATCCCTACTACTACTACCACTTCACTTCACCACAGACGTCTCATGTTTTTTTATGTTATTTTTTTTTAAGACGCTTGCCACCTTTTCACCTGTCAAGGCCAGGTAGTTTGCTTCAGATTCAGAACAGACCACAACCACCTGGAACACCATCTGTACACAAAGTTCAGGATCCGCATCTCAGAGCAGTACCCACCCAGAACCGGCGGCCAGACAGCAAATCGTATAATATTCCAATCCTTTTCAAAGCACGAAGCTCTTAGAAGATATGGGCCATAACCAGGCAAGGCAGGGAGCCCCAAATCTGTAAAGAACCTGGAGGACTAGTGGCAAGCAGCAGCCTTCACACCGAAGACTAGGATGTACATTTAAAGATGAAATAGAAGAAGACATACATTTCTTTCAGTTTAAAAGTAAAAAAAATCACACTCAAAATTCACTCAAACAAGTCATAATTCTTCCCCCATATACCAAATCATTATGTTGTGAGCATTTTGGAAGTAAGTATTGAACACATTTGAAAATGACCGACAGCAAGAACAAAATAATATCAGAAATAAAACAAAACTTCCCTTTTGCGCGCAACTTTGTAAACTAACAGCTGACAAATGCATTTTATATTGGTACTCATCTGATCTCTGTGATATGGAGTAGTAAATGATATTCGCAATGAACACAGTGAAACATATTTGATATGATATAACGGTAAAGCTCACCACAAAATAAAAAGGAAAAAACAAATCTTACAGAACGAAAAATATGAAAGCACAAAAAGAGTAACTTACAAAGAACAAGGGACAATTTTGTACCAATTCGTCGGGGACAGGAAATAGTGTTTGAAATTTCCGTAATTCGTCATGTCTGTGAATGCCTCAAATACAAAGAAATAGAGAAAAATCAAGGGGGTAAAAAGTACATTAAAATAAAATACGCGGTTAGCTCCCTTGATGAAAGTGTTGACGGTGTGAAAGCAAGAAGATGAATGAAAGTGGAAAGCAGAAAATCTCACGTGTGCACAGCCGACTCATGTCATCCCTTTCCTCTCATTTCATTGGCTTACAGAAAGTTACACCTCGTTACGCCGCGAGTGTCTCACAGCATGATTGCACGCATGGCGAGCGGTGCGGGCAGCATCACTCCCCAACCCCCTCCCTCCCCATTCCTCTAGCCTCTTGTGGCTGTATAGCCAGGTCTTTATTTGAAAATGCGAAGTGGATTTGTTCAAGATCTGAGTGTTGTGCATTCCGAGTGTTCGGGAACTCCGTGAAGTCAATACAAAGAAAACATAGGGACTGAAATGGGGCCGAGCATTACATTCGAGATACCCGAGAGGTTGTGATTTTCGTGTTCGAGATACGTGGACTCTACTGTATGTACGCCTACATAAGATTCTGGTATCGTAACCCATATGTAAGTGAAGTTTTCCATGTATACAATCGCGCATACATACACACAAACACACACACAGACTGATATTTCTGACAGACAGCTCCAGGAAACAGTGGGCTACCACTGTACTCAGGCTAATATTTCACCAAGAGCTTACTAAAAAATCATTTGGTGTACATTAAAATACATGTATAGATTTTTATCTCACTTACACATTATTTTGAGCAATTTTCAACAAACAAAAGCTCACGTTCTTCACACTTTCACGCGTGGTGGTTCATATCAGCAGGATTACTTTGGAATATCAGTTACAAAATGCTTAAAGGCATTGAACAATTCTTCTACAAAAATATAGAAGATCCCTCACCAACACACGCACACACCTGGATCTTTTGAGACAGAGTACTTCACAATAGTGGTGGGCATTAATGGACACCAGTACTCAGTACTTGTTAACTCACTCACCGCCATTGCCACACCTGAGTCGGTCAATAGGCGGCGACCGCTCACCGCCGCTACTGCACCCCTGTCGGTCGCATATTTTCCTCTTTATTTCTACTAATTGCCGACATATGCGGCAACGGCATAGCCCAATTACTAGAGTAACATCCCTTTGACCACTAACAGCAGTTTCACTTTATTTTAGAATGATTTCCCTTGAAGTTCTGCCTATTTTTGGAACGGGAGTTCCCTGTGTCCTACTTAGATGGGTTTTGTTTTGAACATCGGGCGGCCAAAGTGCCGAAGTGGACCAAACCCTACTGCGATGCTCATGCCAAAATGGCTCGTAATTTTAGAGATTCTGAATCCATTTATGATTCAATGAAATCTGATTCAGATGATGCAGTGTTAAATAATGGTAGTTTGAGATGAGAGAAAGAGGCAGATCACCTGTCAGCAGTGGGCTAGTACTAGAGTCTAGTACTACCGTAGTACTAGAGTCTAATACGATGACTAATGAAATGATTCATGCATCTAGGCAAAGTCATCATAAACTTATCAATTTAGTTTTCTTTGTTTTGTTATATACTTTGTGTGTATTTTAGGACAGAAACAGCAACACTCTCACATAACAGTAAAAATATTTTACTGGCAAGTTTGGCCAAACTTTGTTGTTTTTTGAAAAGCATAAAACATGAACAAAATAAGAGAGAGTCAAAATTCTTCCTGTTCTGTAAAGCTCAACATCTCTTACTGAAACTGGCCAATTTTCATAAATCTAACATAAATATGTACAGAGTAACTGGATTTTCAAAAAAGTAAGAAATAGCAGGCAGGCAGCGGCTTAGTCTGAGAAAAGGCGCCGGCAGCGAGTGAGTTAAGAGTGACCCCTTAGTAAGTACTTAGATATTTTCACCGTTTAGTCGATACTAATCAATATTCAAGTTTTGGATTGTTGGGAAATTTTTTTTTTTACTAAAAAGCATTGATAATACTGCTGACTGAAAAACTATAGTCCATGATAAATATACAAAGACATGCAACCGATTTCCATGGTGGAACTTGGAAGAATTCAAAGAGTCCATGAATGCAGTTGATCCCCAAAATTCAGAAGGCAACATTCGCGGGTACTGCTAAAATAGAAATAAAAAGAAGGGAGGAAAAATGAAGCCCTGCCCCCCCCCCCCCCCCCAAAAAAAATTTTTTAAAAAAATAAAATAAAAAATAAAAACAAACCCCAAAAAAACTAAATTAAAAAAAAACATGCTGGCCCAATACTGCATTTCGTGGCCTCGAAGGCCATAGTGAAAAGTGATCGACATTACAGTAGTCTCCGCCTAAACGCACACCCTACAAATACACGCTGCGCTCAAACGCACACTTTCGTCAAATGACAGTGTTTTTACTCTTTCATTTAGACATACAAACGCAGTCACTTTCTCTAAACGCACGCTCTGATCTGCGGAACACGCTTGCATAAGACATGCCTTGAAAACCGGATATTTGGTGAGACTGCCCCTTACGCCGAACAAAGAGAGTGATAGACAGCGTTTTCATACCCAATTTTCCCAAGACAGTACATAGGTCTAGGATATCGGTGAAATGTGGGAGGGTTGGGGGACTGAAATGTTTTTTGATTGGTCACTGGAAATGCATCTTAGAGAGAAAATTTCTGACTGGTGTTTGGGAGACTGCAAGTAATGTTTAGTTAAACCTAGACCTACGATGCACTATACATGTGAATGCTGTAAAACACTAGATAGGCCTCTATAGAATTAGTCAAGTAAGCCTAATAAGCTGCGCTCGAAGAACTTATAACGTACTTGTTCAACGAATCACAAGACAAATGTTTCTCTGAATGTAGAGATCTATGAATCTGATGTCGTTCATGAATTTATGGTCGGGGTAGGTCGCTTGAAAAGCCACGTGGCTGGGCCGTCATCTCCTATGACTATCACCAACGGTTTCCTCTTATGCTATCTGTTCCCGACATTCTACGGTGCACATAATTACATTGACGCCCAAAGCCCATTCAACGCCTTTTGTGTTCTTCACCACAGTCGGGCATCCTTCTCGAAACAGTCACGTGTGGTCACATTATCCGGCAAAGGAGTGCCTTTGTGTCTTTACCTCCAAGGGATGTCACTAGAATATCAAGGCATGAGATAACTGCGTCCCTTCTTCCCTTTGCAAAGGTACATGTAAACGCATGCTCCGTATGAACACACGCTGAATAGCCCTCCCGTGCACCGTGGCAGAGACTACTGTATTACAGTTAGAAACTTTTGTTACATCCCCTTGTTTAATCTTAATAAGTACCTGGTACTAATCGATTTTGGGCTTTCTTAGTCGATAGCGTACTCGATATTAGCCAGTACCGACTCGACTAGCACCCACCTCTACTTCACATGCAGATATTTGAACCTCCCAGCTGAGAGTGAGAGAAGATTCCGGATAAACAACGCATTGTCATCCCCACCACTATCAATGACATTTTCTGACACTCTTTCTCAACAAAGGACTTTCAATACACAGACAGTGTCACTATCAGTCACACAACAACAACACCTTTAGGTGGCTACAGGTCACCATAAATCATCGTCCAATCATCACTGACACCACTGACAACAACAGCACCAACAGACAGCCCCCTCTCAGTCTCATCCACAACACATGTTAGTATCATCATTACCATCATCCTCATCATTATCAACGACAATTAATTAAAAGTGAAATATAAACTAGAAAAGGAACCTAAGGGACTTGACTTGCACCGGGCATGACACATCAGGACTTCAGACAAACTTTGCTTTGACATCGGCACGACACACAGGGCACGTGGCGTTGGTCTGCGGAGGAAACAGAAGAAAGAACTCTGAACTCTCGTATCAGCTGAGAGAAAAATGCTTCGCTAAAGAGGTTTTTGTTTGAAGGAGTTTTACAGCACTTGCAACACAATTAGGTTACATAAGGGTGGAAGATTAGAAGTGTTGTTAGTAAACACAAAAAAGGAGGAGCAGAGATAAGGATGATTGTAGTTGCTGAAGAGTGCCTTTGGGTCTTTATCTCATTTCATGAGATGCCAGTAAGCTTGTTGCATTGTTCACAGGAAATTCCACAGGAACCAAAATAAATATCAAAGACTAAATTTACATAGTAATAATCATAATATAATTTATGCTCAGCTTTTCCATTTTCTAAAAATTAAAAAGCTCATTACAGAAATTTCACATTTCAACATTATTTAACGGGGGTACATGTAGAACATAAAATCATGTATGTGAATAAGATGGCACAAAAAAGTAGAAGGAGGAAATCACAGTCATTTATCAACCACTCACATACCCATATTAGAATTTTTGTAAAATTTTGTTTTACCTTTTTAAGTATCAGCGATCAGATACTAGACACCTCTATAAATAAACCACAGTCGAACCTGCTTTCAAGGTCAGCTTTCCATAGAAGTCACCTGTACTGATGGCCACTGTTCCTTAACACACTTTTGCCTTTCCTATATTCTTAACCTGCCCTTAGTAACCCCTACCCAACGAAGACGCGGCTTGTCATTTTTGCCACAAGACAGCTTCCCAACCTGATCATTATGGTCATTTACAACAAATTACAGAAGTTTTCAGCCAACCCCCCTTCCTGTTCCCGTTCTCGTAGTCGGTGAGGCTGAGTTTATACATTCAGTCAATGCAAAGAAACTGCTTCTGATGATAGATGACAATTTGGAAAAAAATGAAATGGGGCACACAAAAAAAATGAAACATTCGCATAGTGGCCTCCTCTCTATAACAGTTTTCTTTGTGATCTTGAGTGACTGTTATGGACAGGTTCAACCGCAAAGTCAAAGGTGACCATCTATTATTGAGAAGAAAAGTGTTCATCTCAGACATATGGTTGTCATAGACAGTAGTGTCATTTAAAAAACGCAAGGGGGAGTGGTCATTCGTACAAGTGATTGTCTTGAGAGCAGATTTGACTGTGTTTAAAACTGACCCTCGACCCTTTTCTGTTATCCTCTCTCTCTCTCTCTCTCTCACACACACACACACACACACACACATTTTCACTCATGCACACACACACACACCTGGCCCTCACCTTGAGCCACTGATCCACACAGTCCTTGTGAAAGTCGTGTTTGCACGGAAGGTTTCTCTTCCTGTCCCCGTTCTCGTAGTCGTTGAGGCAGATGTTACACTGCTGGCTGTCTGCGCTGCCTGCCCCGGCCTCTGCCCCCTCCGAGCTGTCACATCGGTGCTTGCTGGTGGGAAGCTTGTCCAGCTCTGACTTTGACAGGCCGCGGTTCACTTCCCCAATTTGCTCTGCTAGAGCCAGTAGTTGCTGAGGGGACAGGATGAAGTTGGGTTTTTTAATGCTTTGTTTTCTACTTCTATTTCTTCTTGCCTTTGGGAAATTAATTCAACCCTTTCGTTGCCAGGGTTCCTACTGTGAGCACTGATTTTCAGCTGAGCTCATTTTCCCAGAACAGCAGCCTATTG
Organism: Aplysia californica; assembly: GCF_000002075.1. NCBI lineage: Eukaryota > Metazoa > Mollusca > Gastropoda > Aplysiida > Aplysiidae > Aplysia > Aplysia californica. The sequence goes on along the minus strand of NW_004797458.1, from coordinate 591,859 downwards.
TCTTAGTGCTAATGGACCCGCAGTCTATATTTAGATCTAGCGTGCTCATGACATTATTATTTCGGGCACTGGGTCTTCAATTATTTCGGGCACTGGGTCTTCAATTGACAATTTTCTTATTCCCATTTTCTCCCATTTTACTCATAATTTCGAATAACCTGCAAATCTAAGTCAAAAAGTGAATTTATTTTACTTTTTAAAGTCATTTTAATGTTTACGTTTTATAAGAGCACGCGGCTGCCCGCAAGCCTAGATCTGCATTTATCGATTGCTTACAAGCCTAGCAGTAAAGTAACATTAGCAAATTTGGTACCGATATGAGCATATTTTATTTCCGAAATACGAATCTTCAGGCAACCAGGAGCGGTAAATTTTGCCAACTTCCGTGACGTACATGGTATGACACCGCGCTAAAAATTACGCATTTTCATGACATAACAGGTATGTCATAAGGCAACGAAGCGGTTTTTTAAAAACCCATTTGATTCCAATATCTTGTTTGACAAATGAAAGAAAAAAATTCTTTATATTTCAAGCATTTCTTTTATCGACTTTCAATAATCAAAGATAAAAATTAATAGCAAAGACACTTTCAAAGGCACTAAACTCCTCTGAACTTTCAAAAGAAAAATGAATTAGAAAATGTACATCTCACAAATCAAAACTGAGTTGAAGCAACAGTGACACTGAAGAGATAAAAAGATGGACATGATCAATCTTTTAATCACATGATAAAAGGACAATGCACTAATAGAAGACCAGTCAATTAGTACATCAAGTTTTTCAGTAGAGGAATTTTAACTGCAATACTAAACAGAAAACCTAAATATAGCAAACAGAATGGTTTGGGTTTGTGTTCCTAACAACATAGAAGAGAATGGATGCTTGATTTCACAAAACATGTTAAGTTAAAAAAAAATAATTTTTTTAATTAATCAGAAATGCACTCCAACATAATACCAACTGTTCAAATTTTGTGCCCCAATAAAAAATTTTTTTTTTTTTATCTCACCTCATAGTCTTCAGAGACTGGATTCAGAATAGACTGAAACAAGAAAAAACGAAAAAGAAATTGTCAAAACCTTCAATGTTCCTCGTAAATGCCAGGAAAGTTTCAACAAGTTCCCCCAAAGGGGAGGAAAAAGGAAGGTGATTTTGGAAATACATTCAATTAAACTTTAATTTTCTTTACATTCAAACAAACGAAAAAATATATAAAAATAAAATTTACATTCATGTTATGTACCTCAGTGAAAATGTGTTGTTTTTTTTAAAGTGGCATAACACTACTGCAAAGTGCACATGAGTGCAGTGTTTATTACAGTGCTTCCACCAGCTGAAGCTGAAAAGTAAGGAAAATTCTGCACCAGGTCCGGGGGCCGCAGAGGCCCCCAGCAGGGTCCAGGGGCAGCGCCCCAGTGGGTGCTCAGGGGACGAACCTCCCCCCCCAAAGAAATTGAAATTTAGTGCTTTTAGAGGGTTGAAAATGGCATTTGGGAGCCTGTTTGAAGATATTGCCTACAACCCATAACATTTATTTTTTCACCAACATTTTGTCTTGTTTGATTTCTTCACCTACATATCTTTCCATTGCTGGCAATGTTTAAAAGCAAGTTCCCCTTTCATAGCTACTATCAATTAATTTGTTGTCGCATCATTGATAGAAGGCAAACCTGGGAATAATGAATAGATATGTACCTTCACAATACAGTTGCCCAGCGTATACCCTAATTTTTCCATAGTTTTCACGTCTGAATGTCGCCTGTCACAACCTCGGAACACCACTTTTCGAATTTTTCCTGATTTTAGTAGTCTTAGCATATATTTCTTTCATCGTAGCCCTTATATCGCGTTCACGTACCGTAGAATCTTCGCATTGATAATTTCTCTAGATCGAGACAGATTTGCAAAAGAAGTTTCTTTCTGACAGTAATTTTCTGTCTAAGATCACAAGTCAATTTATTTGATCAACGCAAAGATGGAATGAGTGAATGAATGATAGAAAGGAGGAAATAAAAAATATACTGCCGACCAACCCGCAAGGAATGCAAGAGGCATAGCGGAATAATAGCTGATTGCAGGAAATGTGCAATCTGGCAGGTTTCTGCTATAACATTAACTTGTTGCCGAGAGAATTGCCGTAAATATCCATAACTTATACAAGATGATATGAAGGCGAGTACGGATCTTTTGCAACAGAATTTCGGCAGTCCTACGCTGTCGTAGTTTTTTTTTAACGGAGGGAGTTGATAATGATGGAAGAACAAGTACGGAACTGGCAGAAAGCAAGGATTTCCATAAAAATACGTAAGAGTGAAAGCACTGTTATTAACACAATCTGTAAAAACTAGTGGGACTGACCTCAATTTCATCCGTATCCAACAAGCCATTGGTATGGAACAATTCCATGACGAGTGCTAAGGAGAAGAAAAAAATCACAACAATTTGACAAAGTCAACAGTTAGGTATTTTACTTTCTTTTTTCTAGTAGCACTGCAAAAGAAAAACATGACAGTTGTAGAATCTGTTGGAAATAGTTTTAGTCTGTTAACTTGTAGCCCACATTTTTTAAAAAGTCACACTTCATTAGCAATAGTTTAGGGCACTTTAAATCGAGTAAGAGTTTTACAGTACCTGCATCATAAATGGGTCTAAAGGGTGCTAAAGAATAAAGATGTTACTAGAAAGTAATATAGAACGTAGAGGAGGAAAGAAAAGGGCAATATGTGTTGGATAGTAAGGAAGGAGAAAAGTACACCAGAGCCCCCCTCCCAGCCACTCACAGTTTAGGACAACAGAAAGCTTTGAAAAACTCCACATACTACCCAATCTCCAAAATTCCCCATTGCGAGATTCAAGCAATGGTTATCCACACAGTAGTTCAGCATGACAACGACAGAGCGATCAGTGCATCCAGTATAAACTAGTAAAAAAAGATGCAGTAGAAAACAGGATAAACAGGGTGAGGTTTAAATCCCAAAAGCCAACAACTCACGCATGTGATCATCGTCTCCCTCTGCCATGCTCGATGAAAAGGGCCAGGGCAAAGCAGATGGGTAAACATTCATGAAGGACATCGCTCCTCTTGCCTGTGAGAAAAATAAATAACCCAAGTAATTACAGACCCTCAATTTTTGCAGAAACACAAACTTAATAAAATAGTTTTAGTAAGAGTTTACGGCACTTGCAACACAATAAGGTCATATAAGTGCCGAAGAATAGATGTGTTAAGAGAGATTAACAAACACAAAAAAAGAGTTGAGATGGGGACGATAGAGAGGTTTTGATAGGTAAGAAGGAGCAAACCACACCAGAACACCCGCCAACCACCCACAAAGAAACATTAGTAATAGTTTTTGTTGAGTTGTGAGTAACCGTGATTTGGTATTATAATGGTAACATTTTTAAAGGGAAACTGAACACAGAATCATAAGAAAACATCGTGGAAGGACCAGACCACTCTTCAACCATCAGCTCAGAGAACGACAAAGAGACAAACTGATGGAATCAACTTACATTTCGCCGACCATTTGACGCCCTTGGCCCCATTCGCGCCCCTCTCTCACCACGAGGAATCGGAGGTAACATATGAGGCTAGGGAAATAAGAATGTTTTATTTTTGTTTTAGGAAAAGAAGGAAAAGTTTTACAGCACCTGCAGCACAATTAGGTCATATAATTTACCAGAGAGTAACAAACACAAATTAAAAGTCGAAAAGATACGGACAACAGATGTTTGATAGTAAAAAGGGAGCAAACTACACCAAAACACCCACCAACCACCCACTTTTATTTTTTTGGATTAAAGTATATTACACATTAACCTCTTCGCTGCCATGCCCGTAAAATTTACAGGCGTGAACCGTGCAGCGCTGTGCCTATGGCCCGTAGGATTTCCGGGACAGTGACAGAGGTTGTTTTGATACCAATTATAAGGGAAGTTACTGCTAAAGTCTTGTAAATATTATTGAGGTACCTTCTCTTTATGTTTACCTTCATTCCCCCAATCTGAAAGCATCAGATACAGATTTTCACTTGAAAAGAAGATTAGAAGATTGGCTTACATATACATATATATATATATATATATATATATATATATATATATATATATATATATATATATATATATATATAAATATATGTGGAATGCACGAGCGTTGTATAAAGTAGGAAAAGCCTCTTGTCACTTCCTCGTTTCCTGAAAACACTCACGCAACATGTATTCCCCCTTTCTTTTATGTCACAGTTTAACATTATTCGCGAATGTGCGTTGTTTATGTCTGGTGGTGTTGTTTTTGGTATCATGTTACTACTTACTCCAAATTTTCTCCATCTATCTCTCAAAGTATAGTAGTATAGTATAAGGTTTTACGGCGCTCGCAACTGCTAAGGTCATATGAGCGCGCGAAACACAAGTTGTTCACCTCTGCGAAAGTTCACTTCACGACTGGCTAACTAATTTACTTTAAAATGCTAAAAGTTAAAATATTCAAATTCGGTGTAAATACATTTGTGATCTAAAACAACTTTTAAGTAACAACAAAATTTTTTAATAATATCAAATTCACCCTACAACTCGCCATAAAGGCCAATGGCCTTTATAAAATTTAAAATTCTGCTGGGACCAACGACGGAAAAAATATCCTGCAATTTCTTGCATTTATAATATTTACTTCAGATCTCTCCAAAGTCTAGACATTCTGTTAAAATGTGTCTAATGGTAAAATCTGTGCGGCTTCTCATCTCCCTGTAGGAGGTATTTGTGGGTCAGGGCCATGTGTCCGATGCGCAATCGAGTAAAAATGACTTCGTCTCTTCTGGAGAGATCCGAAGGAGTTCGCTGTTCTAGTTTGGGTTTTATTTCATATAATTTATTATTTTTCTGGTTTTCCCAGTGGCTCTCCCACAGACTGGAGGTGTACTTTTTGATTTAATTTCTAAAGTCAGTCTGTGGGAGAGTGTTTGTCGTTGATCCCAGCAGAAGGGATGAAGCTTTCTTCGCCAGGTCGTCTACCTGCTCGTTTCCTCGGATGCCCACATGGCTGGGTATCCATGCGAACATGATGTTTTTTCCTGTTTCAGATAGTGTATGGATTTTCTGTTGTAGCCTAACTATTTTTGGGTGTAAGAGTGTGTAGTTTGTGAGTGAGGTGATGCAAGACAGAGAGTCAGAAAGGATCAGGAAAGATTTGTTAGGAGAATTTTCTACAGAGTCCAGTGCCATGTCAATGGCAGTGGCCTCCGCAGTGAAAATGGAGGCTTCAGGATGTAGTCTCCTCTGGTGTGTATTGTTGGGAGATAGGGCTGCGGCGCCCACTTCATTGTCTTTTTTGGAGCCATCCGTGAAGATGAGCTCCGCACCGGGGTATTTATCTATTAGTTTTTTGTATTCTGCTTGAAAAGTTTTGGTGTTTGTGCTTTCTTTGTTGTGTGTGGTCAGCTGTAAATCTACTTTTGCCTTGGTGAGGTGCCACGGAGGGAGGTCGGGGAAAAGAATTTGTTGGATGTCTTGTTTGGAAAAGTGTAAGTTTTTGAGGTCCTCAAGGATTCTGAGGCCGAAAGGTTTGATGAGTTTTTCGTTGTTTTGGAATCTGTTTATGGTTTCTGGATTTGTTTGAAAAATGCTGTTGTGCGCTGGATTTTCCGGTGTTGAGCTCTGTTTAACTGCGTATTGTAGTGAGAATTGTGTGCGTCTGAGTGAGAGTGGTGGTATGTTGGCCTCGGCCTGGAGGCTCTCCACCGGAGAAGTGCGGAAAGCCCCCAGAGCGAGGCGGAGTCCTTGGTTTTGTATTGGATCTAGTATTTTTAAGACGTGTGGTTTTGCCGATCCATAGACTTGACAGCCGTAGTCAAGCCTGGACCGGACAAGGGAGATGTACAAGTGGAGGTGTTTTGAGTCCCCGCCCCACTCCGGATTTGATAGAATTTTCAAAGCGTTTAACGCTTTCTCGCACCTCACACGAAGGTCTTTGATGTGTGGTATGAATGTAAGTTTTTTGTCGAAAATGACGCCGAGGAAACGAGCTTGGTCCTGGACGGGAATCCTTTCCCCGTATAGTGTCAAATCCGGCTGCAGCACACATCTGCCTGTTCGGCAGAAGTGTACTGCAACCGTCTTTGACGGGGAGAACTTGAAACCGTTGTTGTTTGCCCACGTTTCAAGTTTTTGCAGCTGCGTTTGCAGCTGCCTTTCCATAGATCTCAAATGAGGATTTTTCGATCGGCTGCATATCAAGAAGTCGTCAACGTATAACGAGCTGTCTATGCTGTTCTGGAGGGTTTTCACTATGGAGTTTATTTTAATTTCAAATAGGAGAGGAGAAAGGATGCTCCCCTGGGGGACTCCTTCCTCCTGTTGGTGGGGGTCTGAAAGGGAGGATCCGACACGAACCTGGAAGGAACGGTTCTTCAAGAAGTTGCCAATGAAGGCAGGGAGGTGACCGCGTTTGCCGAGTGCGTGCAGGTCTCGAAGAATGCCGTACTTCCAGGTTGTGTCGAAGGCTTTTTCTAGGTCAAAAAAGATGGCGATCATGTGGCCTCTTTCAGCGAACGTCTCGCGTATAAAGGTCTCCAGGCGGACCAGGTGATCCAGAGTGGATCGAGTTTTCCTGACCGCTCAGCGAGCCCGTCGTTTCCAGAAACCACATGAGTCGCCTGTGAATCATTTTTTCAATCAGTTTGCAGAGACAGCTCGTTAGGGCTATAGGTCTGTAATTGGATGGGTGTGTGTGGTCTTTGTTAGGTTTGGGTATTGGAATGACAGTGGCGAGACGCCAAGACTCCGGAAAGGAGTGCGACCGCCACATGTCGTTGTATATGTGTAGTAGGAGTGTGAGTGTTTCTGAGGGTAAGTGTCTAATGATCTTGTTGTGGATGTCATCCGGTCCCGGGGCTGTATCGCCCAGGTCCGAGATGCACGATGTTAATTCGTCTATTGTGAAGTCTGCGTTGTAGGTTTCAGTGTTGTTTGAGTGGAAGTTTAGGTGTTGTTTTTCTCTGTTAGTTTTGACGTTTTGAAAAGTGGTGTTGTAGTTTGCTTGGGATGAGTTTTTGGCTAGAGATGTAGCTATTGTGTTTGCAATGTCTACTTGTGTTTCAGCTGTTGTTCCATCCGGCCTCTGGACGTGCCGAATGGTGTCTGTGCGTCTACCTAAGAATTTTTTAGCAATTTGGAAAACTTGGTTGAGTGGTGTCTGGCTGTTGATTTTGGGGATGTATTTTTGGAATGATTGTCTTTTGCTCTCCCTGAGGCATCTACGTGCCTCAGCTCGAGCCTTTAAATAAATTATCTTGTTTTCTATGGTGGTGTTGTTGACGGCTCTTCGATACGCTGCCTTCTTTTTCTTTATTGCGTCCTCACATTCCCAAGAGAACCAGATTTTGTTCCTCCGGGGTTTTGTTTTTGTTTTTGGAATGTGATTGTGGCATATTTCTAAGAGCTTTTCGTGGAATTTATTGTAGTTGTGGTCGAAATTGGGATTAATAATCTTGGAACATTGATTGGCAAACCCGTCCCAGTCGGCTTTTTTTAAGTTGAAGCGTTCTGGGATCGGGTCGTTTTGGAGGCTATTGTTTTTTAGGAGAATTGGGAAATGGTCCGTACGGTCATCCAGCACAGACCACTCAAGATCTGGGACTAGGTCAGGGGTACGAAAGGTGAGGTCAAGGGATGAAGTGCCATAAGTGGCTCTGTTTCTGTAAGTTGGGGATTTATCATTTAAGAGACAGCTGTTATTTTGAAATAAAAAGTTTTCTATTATTTTTCCTTTCTGGTCTATAGGTTTGTCTCCCCAAAGGGGGCTGTGGGCATTGAAATCACCTAGCAAAATAAAAGGTTTTGGGAGCTGAGATTTTAAGTCATTTAGTTGGGTTATTTTGAGGGGGTATGTTGGTGGGATGTAAACTGAGCAGATCGTGATTGGTCTGTGCAGGGTGACCCGTACGGCAATAGCCTGGAGGGTCGTCTTAAGATGTACTTGTCTGTGGAGTGTGTGGTTGTCGGTGTAGATGGTGGTACCACCGGAAGCAATCTGGTTCGTGTGAATGTGATGGTACGCAGTAAATCCTCTTAAGTCTATGGTTGAAGCCGGGGCGAATTTTGTTTCTTGAATACAGGCCACCCGTGGGCACAGTGTGGCCTGTAAATGTTGCAATTCAGCAATGGAAGGTCGGATTCCGCCGGCATTCCATTGCAGGACCGCCATTATGATTTTTTAGGTTTTTGTTTGGAGCTCAAAGGCCCCGGCTTCGAAGAAGCACTCTGACTCCTCCTTGCGGGGGAGGCAGAGTGTTTTCTAGGTTGCCGTCCTGGATTGGACAGCGGTCTAGTGGGGGATTTGGAGGAGTGACAGACTCCGCCCTTCCCGGGGTCAGGCCGGGGAGGGAGGTCAGAGATGTCATCCTCCGTTGGTAGTGGGGGGGAGTGGAGGGGTAGAGGGAGGTGGAGCAGACAGAGGGGGCTGGGGAGAGGGGGGAGGGAGTACCTCAATCTCCATCAGAGAGATGGGTTGAGAGGTGGAAGAAGAAGAAGAAGAAGAAGAAGAAGAAGAAGAAGAAGAAGAAGAAGAAGGAGTAATAGAGGAGGGGTGAGGGGGAGAAGGGGGGGTGGAGGAAGAGTCCACCCCATCCTCCCCAAGAACCCCAAAGCGGTTAGTTAGTGGTACCTGGAAGGTGGGTACCACAGTTTTAGGAGGAACCTTTTTTTGTTTCGCAGTAAGTTTCTTGTTGACCGCGGGTTCTGGGGGGGTCGACAGTGGAAGCACTGGTCGACTTCGTGACTGGCCAGAGTACGCTTGCGTATGACTGGCCAGGGACCGGGGTCATACCTGGCGGGCAGACAGCTTTTCGGGCTTCTTGAAAAGAGCATCCATTTCGTGCTTTATTCTCTTGGATTGCGCGTTCTTGAATCCAAGTCGGGCAATCCTTGCTGAAGGCTGTGTGCTGGTCTTGGCAATTTGGGCAGCAAGGACTAGCCTTGCATTCCTTTTCAGGATGCCCAGTCTTGCCGCAGCGAGGACACACGGCTGCACGTCGGCATCGCGACTGACTATGGCCGAACTTCTGACACTGAAAGCAGCGTAGAGGGTTCGGCACATAGGGTCGCACGTCCAAGACCAAGTATGATGCCCGAACAGTGGCTGGAGGGCGGCACGAATCAAAAGTTAGAATTATTGTGTTCGTTTCTAGCGTGGACTCCCCCCGCCAAATAGTAATTCGGCGGGCTTCGACCACACCCTCACAGTTATCCACAATATCTTGGTTGGAGCAGCCCTTCAGCTCATGGCTGCGGACCACGCCCTTCGACTGGTTAAATTTCTGGTGTCGCTCGGAAACACAAGGAACACCACCGAAGGTCGTTATCTTTTCAAGTCCGGCCAGTTCTTTATCCGATGCACACTTGATGAGGAGAGCACCAGAGGACAGTTTCTGGACATTCGTAGGAATGTATCCCAGAACCTGTCTTAGAGCATCTCCTATCTTAAATACGTTTAAATCAGTCATCTTTTTCTGTGCATCGGTGCTGCGGATGGTCAAGTACGGCTGCCGCGGAAGCTCCCTGAGAGGAGGGAGGGCAGAGGCAGTCGTAAAGGTCCTTTTTCCTTTTGTTTTATGTTTGCTCGGCTCGGCGGCCGCACCCACTTCCGCGAGCCGAGACTTTTTAATAACGTTGGGAGTTGGGGAAGGGTTTTTTGTAGTTGAAGAATCCATGTGAGTTTTTTTGGTGGTTCAACTCCGGGGCTCCCCGCCCGCCATCGAGCCCAACAAGGGGACACATTGCTCGGATGGCCAGAGCTGTGCCAGGGCTACCCCGGAGCTATACTCTCCACGAGAGTGCGTAAAACCCTCCCGTCAAGATTGACCCAGGGCTTGATGTTGTTTCAACTCCCAACCGATTGAGTGGAATGGGCCGTGCCACCCTCCTGTCTAAGAGGAAAACCTGGGCCAAAGAGGTGTGTTGGTGAGGGACAGTCCGTAGACTGATCTCACCTCAACCGCCAGGTGCCCGGTTTCCCTCCGCACGGGTCGCACCTCACGGTCAACAAGGCGCCCACTCTGTGGAATGGGTGACCTCTCGTTTTGCTGCACATGAGGTCAGCGGTGGTAGGAAAGATAGAAGAAGAAAGAAAGAAGGAAGGAGAAGAGGAGGATACACCAAAGTAAGTGTCGCACACGGATCCCAGAGGGTTGGGGTCCGTGTGCGACACTCCGCCTTTGAAGGGGTTGCACCTTCTGCAGACGAAGCAGTGGGTCTATTTATATCCCCCCGACCCACTGGGGGTATATCTCTCAAAGAAATCCCCCAAAAATTGTATCAATAGAAATGTTATTCAATGGAGAGAATGTACATGCAGAAATTCATGAGGAAATATTCATTAATAAATACTTCTATGACATTTCAATCAAAAGGTGGATTGAGTGAGCCAATGAAACCATGAGAAATTATAATATCCCAATTGAAAGAGCTGCAGAGCTGGTCTACTATAGGAAAATGCATCTTCCCTCGACACTTAACGGCAACACAGGATGAAAAAGTAAAAGTAAAAGTAAGCTCGACACCAACCCAACTGTAACTGTCTCAAGATCGCACAGACAACAACTCACCCGTCTGTTTTGGAAAGAAAGCAGTTGCCCCAAGCCCAGAGCTCCCCGTGGCTCGGGCAGCATCAAGTCATCGTGGCCGTGGCTGCTGGCCGCCTCCCACTCCTCCTGCTGCAACTGCCGCGCAAACTCCTCGTCACTCAGGCCTGCTGCCAAGGGGACGGAGCCAAGGTCAAATCCTTCTGACTCCAAGTCAGGGGAACCTAAAAGAATAGAGATAATAGTGTTTGTCTTGGCAAAGATTTTTTGCATTCTGCTACCATTATATTCTATATTTTATCTCTTTAAAAAAAAAAAAAATCTTTTTAAGTCCCTCTCCCTCCAGGATAATTCACGGAAAATTCCGCTACTGGTCCGTCCTACAGGAGAGGGCAGTGTGCAGATGGGCCCACACACCTTTGAATCCTTTTATCTCTTGGTTGGTTTTATGCGCATGCTTTCCAAGGCACAGAACAGTTTATTAACTCTGTCGTCCGCTGCGAAACGCATTTCTTCATTTGTTGGGTGTCAAATTTTTTAATTTGTTAAATTGATAGCCCGATCAGTAACCCTACGTGTGTGACAAATCAAAGTGAAACTGTCACCAGTTTTTTTTACAAATTAGAATTCAAATTTCAGAAGAAAGCATTTTCTTTAATGGTTACGCTGACAAAATGCCTTCTTTCTTGAAACTGCTGAGAATTTTAATAAAGGCATTTTGTCAGCCAACAGCAGAACCTTCACGGTCACTGGGCACTTACAAACCGTGTGTGCATCTTGGAAAGTTACAAAAAGGTAGCGATATTTCGACGGCAAACCGTCTGAAGATCGTAGTCGATATTTCCACAGCATGCTGTCTGAACATCATACGGTATGCCGTCTTGAATCTAAAGATCAGAATAGATAGGCCCTACTTGAAGTGTATCAATGCAAGGTATTTAATCCAAGGAGATGTAACGGAAATACCCAGAGCGTTTACCGGTATACGACATTAGATTTACATTACAATGCAAGTACATTTACTTTACTTTACACATCTTACTCTTTCATACAAAAGGTATTGCAAATGAAAATAGGTGATAAAATAATGTCAATTTCATGCACTCAGGCAAAGCATGGGGTGCCCTTTGGGGGATCAGGTCGAGGTGGGGCGGTCTGCCAGCCAGATTGAGGGCGCAAAGTGGCTATCGTGGCACAAGCTGCCGACCGCGCCCGACTCGCAGCCTAAAAAACAATTGCGTTTGTTTTCAGGCGACGAATCGGGTGATCATCCAGACACGACCAGACCCAACCCCATCCGCAAATAGGTACCCCACTATTGGAAAAAAAACAAATTTGCGTGCACAAGATAAATTGTGCATCTCTACTCTCGTTACAATCACACAAAACATTTCATCATTGTCCATAAAGCACAACATGATACAAACGATAAACATTGTTAAAATAAACCTACAGGTATCTTTAAAAAAGTATCTATAATGTGTTAATTCTGGAAAAGCAATTATAGGCTTATTTATAAATAGTCCGGTTGTCCTGATTGGCTGAAATTATCACTTCCGATTTTCCGACGGCCTGCCGTATAAATATACACTTCCTTAAAACATATTCCATATTAATTTATTTCACACACACTTCCAACCTTTGTTTAAAAATTAGGAAGTGTGTGAAAACAGTGCAAAAATAAGTTGTATTGCTTTTTCCATTTGAATCACTTCTGCTTTTTAGATCGGGATAAAGTTCTGTTCGCACTTTCATATTTGTTTGTGTCATTTCAAGGTGCCAGGGGAATGACAGTGGTTCCACTTGAGGATAAAATTTGTTCATAACAAAAAAATTGAAAAGAAAGAATTATACAGAAACAGACTTTCCAGCACTAAAGAAAATTATCTGAGTCGTTGCAACAGCCATGAAGATGATGGAGGAAGAGGGAATGTTGATTGCAAACACCCCCCTTCCCCCCCCCCAAAAAAATTAAAAAATATCGTTTTATAAATGCTAAAAGAAATTTCTTTTTGTCAGCTGATGACCTTGAACTGCGAGAAGGAAGAATGTACAGTTCCAACAGATTTTATAAACATGATGGTACTTTACGTTATCAGTCAAACAGTCTCGCTTTCTGTATTTTCTAAAAAACTAAATCTGCAGCATTGTTTTTTTTTAATTTGAAGTCTTTTCACTTTCTCCACAGATATTACGGATAGTAAGGAATTGCAATAATCAAGTCTCAATAAAATTAAGCTACAATTTATTAATAAGGCAGTATTCTTAGTTATTGATTAAATGACTTATTAATCATGTTGATTTTTTTCCTTTTCTAAGTACATGTAACTAACAAACTACAGTACCCCGTTGATACAACATGTAAGAACAAAAGAATAAAACAGGTCAACAGTTTAAATACCTTGGTTGCACAATTGCACCAGATGCAAAGAGCGACACAGAGATAAAAGAGAGGAATGCAATATCTAAAGAAACTTTAAGCATGATGAAACCTATCCTCTCAAATAGAAACAAAACAATGAACACAAAAATAAGAACCCTGAAATCATTTCTCTCTCTAGCCCTTTTTAACTCCCAAGAGTGGAGCATAGGCCATCAACAAAAGCATATGTATACAGTCGAACCTGTGTAAGACGGAATCGCAAGGGAGCCAGAAAAAAATTCCGTCTTAGACATTTTCCGTCTTAGACAGGGGAATTTAGGGGGAGATGGACGTTTGGGAGGGGGGGTTCAAAGGTCCAGTCGGTGGGATCAAGGATCGCTTGTCCGATCGGCAAGCAGTGGTCAAAACTTCACACCTCTCAATTGCTATCCTGTCTTATAATGTCATGCGTCAGTCTTACTTATATTTACCACCAGTGCTTGCCTTTCATAGGACCACTGTTTGACCTCTCCTTTGATTCCACCCTTAGCCCCACCCACCAATGCCACCCCTCACTGCCATCCTGTAACAATGATTCAAGGAACTTTTTTCTCGGCTGGCTGTACGATCAGGGTGGCAGGCATTGGTCAATCTAATTTCACACCTCTGGCTTCTGGCTACCCAGGAAAGTTTTCGTAGTGGCTCGCTACTCGAACACTCTCACGGGAAGTCGTGAGATTTCACACCCACACTACACTGACCATCTGCATCACTCAGGGCTCACATGATGGGGTCACATCTACCCCCAAATTGCACCCCTACTCCCCTTCCTCGCCCAGTGGCATGGCCATAGCGTGAAGGTTAGAGCCGTCGGAACCAAATTTGCGAGTTTTGTTTCAAATCAGGGCTGAGCGGGCAAAGCATTTTCCGTCTTAGACAGGTGAAACCCTCGGAAGGGAGCGGATTTTTCTTTCCGTTTCCGCGTTGGACAGGTTTCCGTTTTATACAGGTAAATAAAGAGGAATACATGTATATCAAGGGGGGAGCGGGGAGATTCCGTTTTATACAGGATTCCGTTAAGGCAGGTTCGACTGTGTATCTTTTTGTATGGATGCGAGAGCTGGACTCTAAATAAAGACAGAGAGAAGACTGGAGGCCGCTGATATGTGGTAACTAAGGAGAATATACTCAGAATCTCATGGTAAGAGAGGAAAACGAACAGATAAAGAGAAGTACTCCAAATGGCAGGATGTGAAAGATCCATTATCAGAACTATCAGAAAATGACAATTGGGACTCGTTGGCCACGCAAATAGATCAAATGGAATAGGGCCTGAACAACTTTGCAACGAATAACACAGGGAGAAAAACCGAGCTAATCAAGAAAACAGACTACAGGAAGGAATGGGGTACTATGATCGTCAATGTCTGCTACAGACCTGACACCTGAAGGAGAAGTACATGTAACTGGTCAGATGATTAACCTCAGCTGACATTGACAAATTAGAATCAAAACATCCAACAAACACAGAAGGAAGACTCATATAAACATGTTATACTAACCTTTTTTTCTGTTCATATGAGTTTTACGTTTTACGGCACTTGCAAAACAATAAGATCATAGAAGAGCCAAAGATTAGATAGAGGTTTTACAAGGGAGTAACAAGCACAAAAAAGGAGGGGGAGAAAAAGACGACAGATGGCGGATAGGAAAGAAGGAACACACCACACCAGAACACCCGCCAACCGCCCACATAGTAACTTAAAATAGCAGAAAACTTACTTGTATGAATACCCAAACGTCGTCGCCTTGAAATGCAAGCACATTGACAGTGACAGTGACAGTGACAATGACAGTGGCAGTGACATGACCAACTAGCACATGCCATGACGACAAGTTTTGTCAACACCAAAGGACCTTTTGTCTTCTCAAGAACAGCTATCATCCAATTTATGTACACTCACAGTCTGATCCTCCTTCTTGACAAAAAGTAACAGCACCTAGTTTGTGATTGTGCTTTTGGTCTGAGTTTTTAGTTCACAACCACATGTCGTGGGAGATGCATGCTATGAGAAAAAGAAAGAGGAGTATGTTTTGAGCCTCCCTTTTTCCCTAGCCCAGCCAGCCAAAAAGTTTTTCTAAATGTCCGGTAACCTTTCTGACTGAAATAATCAATGTTTTACGCGAAAAAGCTTAAACACAAAACTCAAGCAGTTTTTCTATATACATGTGTCATGTCAGCAGAACGAAATCACTGCTCTTGTATTTTTATCATAACATATGTTGCTTGCCATTCACATAACACACATTTCATTCTCTTTTGATTCTTTCTCTTTATGTTCAAAGCTGGTGTTTTGAAAATGTGTTATTATTTTAGTAAAGTGGCAACCAGACCTCTGAGTTCCTAGCACACATGAATGTTTAAAAAACAAAAACAAAACAAAACAATATTTTTTTTTAATTTAACAAGAGCTCAAGTCAAAAGCTCAGGTCTCTTTAGCCAACACACAGCTATCACAGATCTTATCAGTGACAAGCTGATAGAGAAGAGAGAAGAGACAGACTGATAGAGTGAACACTTGTCATTTCAACTTGTCAGACTGTACATCTGACCCCTCTATGTTCTTCACTGGAGTGTTTGAGTATTTATGTTTGTTGGTGTTTGTCAGTGTGTGTTTGTCAGAGTGTTTGTTTTTGTTGGTGTTTGTGTGTGTGTGTGCGTGCGTGTACATGTGTGTGTGTGTGTGTGCGTGTGTGGGTACATGTATATGTGTGTGTGTGAGTGTGAAAGAGAGAGACAGTAATATTGAATGAAACATACATGTGTGTGTGTGTGAGAGAGAGAGAGAGAGAGAGAGAGGGAGAGAGAGGGAGGGAGGGAGGGAGGGAGAGAGGGAGAGAGGGAGAGAGGGAGAGAGAGAGAGAGAGAGAGAGAGAGAGAGAGAGAGAGAGAGAGAGAGAGAGAGAGACTGGATACATGTTTGAGTGACATGTGTGTGTGTGTGTGTGTGTGTGTGTGTGCGCGTGCGTGCGTGCATGCATGCGTGTGTGTGTGCATGCGTGCTCCCAATTCCGTTTGCACCTGGGTGTGTGCACAGTGTAGGTGATTTTACACCCACCATGAAACAAGTTAGATCATTTAGGATGTGGGCCTCTGATCGTGCCTATCAGGCCAACGCGGGCCGAGAGGGGTACAACATCTCAGCAGAGAGACCGACATATTCTGTAAAAAAAATCTCCCAACTCCAGATTTGAACTCAAGTCTTCTGCATACGACAGTTAAACGCATAACCACTACACCATAGGCGCCTGTGTATATATGTGTGCGTCTGATAAATGTTTACTTGTGAGTGCTTATGTAATGTGAAAGTGTGAAAGTGATGTCAGAATATTAACAAGTGCATAATAGTAATAATAGAAAGTGCTATGAAAGAAGAATAAATCAAAAAGGAAAAAGGAGGGGAAAAAAATAAAATTAAAAAAATATTTCTTAAATGAAAGGACAAAATAAATGTAAAAGCATAGCTGTCAATTTCTCAGTACCAAAGAACAGATTCTACCCACAGACTTGTGAGCTTCATTCAAATACTATTTGCAGATCCAGTCTTGAAAGGTCATAATTTTTCTTCATCATCAGTAACACTGTGAGGAGCACAACTAGAGAATAATATATATTTTCTCACATGAAAACAGCTTCTCAAACTAATACCCTCAAAAATGAATTTACATAGGTTTTTTTAATGTACTACTAGGCAACTGAGGGTGAGGTGGTGGAGCGGTCAGTGCACTCATCTCCGGAACAAAAAGTCCAGGTTCGAGCCTCGTTTCAGACACACATTTTTTTTTTTCCCCTTCCTGCCCACCCAGCAGTTATGGGTACCTGACTTTGAGTTGGGGGAGTAAAGGCGGCATGGAAAGGAACTGGCCATCCTACCACAATATGCAGAAGACCCAGGAAGTTGTCTCACTAACAAGGCAATCCTAAATGTCCGGATCAGATGCGGGAACAACTTTTACTAGGCAGTTATGGGAAAGAGAAGGCAGGAGAGGAGAAAGGAGGAGAGAAGATTTGAAAATCTGTCTTCAGTATTAAATATTGAATAGTGTTTTAAAATACAATCAAGATCAATTATTTTCTGTATGATGAAGGTATGGTACGGTTGGGGTTAAACCATCCTTTCGATCTGTAAGCTTATTAAATTAAGATGCTTGAACGCTAGATTTAAACCGTCTCTCTGAAAGAACTGTGCCAAGAGAGTGGAGAACCCAAACAATCAAAGTTTGAAAAAGTACTAGTTGAGGATTCTTTTCAGTTTAGTTTTTGTAAAAGTGTTACAGCACTTGCAGCACAATAAGGTCATAAAAGGGCAGAAGATTAGGGCCTTTATAAGAGAGTAACAAACACAAAAAAGGAGGGGAGATAAGTACAATAATTTAGATGTCGCATAGCATAGGAAAGAACCAGGAGCAAATCAAACCAGAGCACCCAACAACCGCCCACGGTTGGGGATTCAAACAAGGGTTATCATTGGACAGCACAACAAAATTGATCAGACAGCTGACCCACCATAACATAAGTAGACAACTACACAATAAAAGATGCGACAAAGAAGAAACTTACCCGGAGACAACAGGAACGGGTTATCGTCTGTACCTTCCCCCAGCGACAGGGGTGAGATGAAACGTTCTCTCTCAAGCTGTGGCCTAGAAGAAATCATCACAGATCCCAGTAGTTCTGGTTCAGGGTTAAGATTACGCTCAGCTGCTCTCTGGTTGTTGGACCTAGGGTGAACTAACCGAGCACGTGTTCCACGCATCTGAGTATGTCTTGTGGGAGACGAGTTCCTTGCGACTGAGTTAGCTTGTGCTCGCTCTGTCCTTGGACCCGCAAAGGATTCAGAATTTCCCGAGGCACGTCCCCTTCGATGACGCAGCCTAGTAGTAGCCACAGGTTGAGAGTTTCTACTGCCATTTGATGAGTTTGAGTTTAGATTCTGCACTCTTCTACTGGGTTGACTTATACCATCTGCATCGCCCGCCTCACTCACAACCATATTGCTGGACAGGTTATTTGATAACTGACCAATGCCATTGTTAGCAGTTCGTCCGGATGTTGCCCCATTCGATCGTGGTGGCTCACCATCAACATTTGACCCATCATTTCTCCTACTTTGGGAGACCCAGTTGTTGTAGTCACTGCGGTTCGGTCTTATGATCACATTCCTGAAAGCTTCTTGTGAAGGTGCTTCCTCCTCATCCATCTTTGCTATTAGTTTGAAAGACTTTTTCCCTAATAAGCAGAAGAATGGAAAAAGATAGCTGCATGTTAGTTTACAATGATCTAACCCCCTTCTAATGGGAAACATAGAAAAAAATCTTAACTTTCTGGAAAAATACATCATGACAAGCTAAAATTTAAACAAATCAGATGCAACACGACCCAGAGCAGTATCCAACAGAATTCTCATTTTTTAAAAGTCAAATATATTCAAATGCAATTTTGCTAGAAAAATAAATTGTCAGCTCTCATTTTTCAACCCAATGCAATAATTTCAGTTCATCTGACTGAATGAAAATAATAACATTTCATTATGGTAGATAAAAAAAAATTTCCCTCGCGGATCAATAAAGTTTATCTTTTAAATATCTAATAACATTGATAAAAACCATAAAGAAGAAAAAAAACCTTTTAAAACAAGTAAAAAGACAACAAAATGCACACAACAATGAAAAAGGATAAAAATAAAGAATGACACATGAGGCAACTGACAAATGAGAGCCGGTATATTTTTGTGCTTTTCTGAAAGCTGGGATCTTCCTGATTATTACACACATTTTAAATTTTTCAACAATCTTTCCAGAAGCTGAAATATTACTTATGAAGTAACAAAATGCAAAAGAGTAAGAACTGAGAAAACGGGTTCACAGTTACTGCATTTACATTCAGGGATGCTGTGGTCTAGCCTGTACAGTGTTTGCCACTCATTCAAAAGGTCACATGTTCAAAACCAGACAGTGTAAAAAAATTGCTCTCTGAAAATGTTTCTTTTCACCTTGAAAATTTCTCCTTTCACCTCTAGTCCTGTTTTGTCAGCTGCTTTCATCTCCACTTTGTCAAAATCTTACCTTTCAAATTAAAGAAGAAAGCAGCAACATCATAGATTACTTGTCCAAAAATGTAACAAAAACCCTTGTAGCATCACTTTTCTTTCGAAATTTGATTTTATACAATTGTAACTCTCTTCCCACAGGAATTTCAGATGAAACATTCCATGCTTTCAAAATACAGTCAAATCTCGTTGTACCACCCCTCGTTGTAACGCCAGTCCCACTTACCGCCAGGTTTTGCCAATGTAAGAAAAGGGTCATCTTAAACATAGCATTTGCGCCTTTACACTGCCATGTGCTAACTATCTGACTTGTTCAGTCCCTTTAAACTAAAGTAAATTTGCGCCACTGTACCACCAGCAAATTAGCCACCAGAGGTACACACTACACATGGTGCACGACACACACCTGGGCGCTTGATAATCTCTGCCAAACACATGTCTCTGCGAATTCGGCCTATTTCTAGCATTTAATTTGCTCCTGATTATGAAAATGCTATTAACAACTTCGCTCAATATTTTATTTAAAAACTGCAATTAAATTTCAAAACCGCCTGGAGAAACTCCAAAGTTGCCTGTAGGCAAAATATCTGGCATCACCAGATGTCGGCACAATAACCAAAAGGCTGACGGGCGCCCATGAGGATAAAATTGTGAGGACTCACAATACTTTAAAGTGTCCGAAGCGTCCCAAGGACTGACGAGTATCAGGTTTGTTAAAGAAAAAAAATACATCTACCGGGTCATTGACATTACATAATAGCCTAGTTTCTGATCATGCAGAAATTAATCATTTGAATTTATTTAAGTTATAACATGACGTTTTCTACAGTTCGGTTTCCCATGCGCAAGGCAATAATGCAAGAAAGATATGTCATCCAGATAAGTAAAGACTGGTAACATTTTGTCTCTACCACTATTCAAGATGACAATTGGTTTTATCCTGTTATACCGCCAGCCACCATGTACTGCCAACTTCATGCTCATCCCTAGATAGGCGGCACAGTTTGACTGTATGTCCAAAATAATGCAGCTAGATTTTTATTTTTAAGAAGAAAAGAACCCATACCACCCTCGTCCTAAAAAGAACTACATTGGCGGCAAGTTAAAAGCTTTATTTTTCATACAGTTTGTATCATCTTGGGTCATCCCACCGGTTTGGTTTACCTTTCCGAAGTGGCTATTCGGACTCAAGTCTGAATAGAGCCTCCCATGGCTGTTCGGACTCCAACCTCAATACTGTAGAAGGAGTGTTGCTTGTCTAACACTATCAGAATATGCATTGTTTTGTCCTGATTTTATTTGAATATCATATAAAGTATGCTGTTGGAAAAGTTTTTGTTTTAGATCACTGTTACTTTGAATGACTGACTTTTGTTCCCTTTGGAAGGGTTTTGACTTTTCTCTACTTAATTTCTAGTCTTTCTCGCCAAATAAAGCGGGTTCAGACTATCTTTAGATAGTTATAACCCTTTGTTGTCCTGGAACTTGGATTTTTAATTCTATTCACAGCTTTGAGCTCAGATTGCCGTTCGGAGAAGCAGAGTTCAACTGATAGGTCCATCATTGTTTGTAGGGTTGATTCATTGTGAGCAACAAGAGCAGCATCATCGGCGAAGAGAATGTCTCTTACTGTTGCCTTAATGACAGTGCACGTATTTTAAACCTGAATAATTACTAGATCAAATGAGACCTGTTTTCTAATGTTAATAGGGCCTAAGATTATTATAGTCAAGTACGGCTAGACTGGCAGGCTAGCGGTACTTAAGGCTTCTTGGCTAGCCATACTTAAGTATGGCTAGACGGCTAGGCTAGCCATACTTAAGGACGGCTAGACGGCCAGGCTAGCCGTACTTTAAAATATCGAAGTGTATAGCCGTACTTAAGTACGGCTAGACTGAGAGTCTAGGTACGGCTAGACTGAAGTATTTGTATTTCAGACAAAGCCAAAAGGAAGAGGCTAGCCGTACTTAATGACGGCTAGACTGGCAGTCTAGCCGTACTTATTCTTAATATGATGGCTAGACTGACCATTTACAAAAAATAGGCCTACTGAATTGTAAATATACATTTTTAGTGTGCAGTACCTAAAGTATTTGTATTTGAGACAAAACCAGGTTCCTTAATGACAGTGCATGTATTTTAAACCTCCTGTTTTCTAATGTAAATAGGGCCTAAGATAAGTACGGCTAGACTTCTTGTCTAGCCGTACTTAAGTACGGGTAGACAGCCAGGCTAGCCGTACTTAAGGACGACTAGACTGTCAGTCTAGCTGTACTTAATATTGATGGCTGAATTGTAAATGAAAATTTTAGTTTGCAATGCCTAAAGTATTTGTATTTCAGACAAAACCAAAAGGTGCCTTACTGACTTGCATGTGTATTTGAACCTGAATAATAACTAGATCTAGATCTCATGAGACCTGTGTACTTAACAGGATTGAGTCGATTGGGCCAAACCTAGATCTAGATCTAAGTACGGCTAGACTGGCAGTCTAGCCGTACTTAAGTCAGTACGGCTAGCCACTTCGAAGCCAAAATGTGCCTTACTGACTTGCATCATGATGTATTTTAAACCTGAATAATTACTCTAATGAGACCTGCGTACTCAACAGGTTCTAGATCTAATATCTAATCTAGATCTAGATCTAGATCTAGATTCTAGATGATAGGGCCAAACAAAATTAGAGATCTTAATATGGCTAGCCACTTCGATATTATAATACATTTTATTTTCAGAGATGCGTAGGCCTACTGAAAAAAAGTAAGACTAGACTACATCTAGATTCTAGACTATGTTGTCAATTAAACATGACTGTAGTAGTGGTCGACAGCAAACCACGATGGTCAGCACATCTTCAAGTTTCGTGCCCGGCACGCGGGCAGATAATTTTGATTTGAGTTGCTCTCTCTCTCTCTCACACACACACACACACACACACTTGTCTCACCTGATCTAGATGGAAGAATTCCCCCAGACAGACACAGATAAATAAAGATCCACTAGGCCTAGATGAGGGCCGTTGAGAGAGAACCCCAATTTAATTATCAAGTCCAAGTCTTAGTTTCAGTTTCGTTCAATGGAACTTGGCCCTGGAAGAACAAACTGATCTACTTTTTGTGACTGGTTGACACTTTTAATTTTAATTGTTGACAGACTTTCGCAACAAAACCGTAGAAGATGTTTGAAATAACAGAAAAATAGGGAGCAGATAAAGCCTTCTATAGTAACGGATCAGAGATAAATCTACATGATAAATGTTATAATAAGTTTTAAAAACAGAGGCTTCTGTTATCCCCCGATAAAGGCGAATTTATATCCCCTCGCCCTCACTAAACTAAGTACAAGGATGTAAGGTAACCCACCTCAGGCCAAGGAAAATAGTTGCAAGTAAGGGGACATTACTCTATATTTGTTTTGCTTTGCTAGTTACACACAAGTTAAAAGTCCGTCGTCATTGATTAATTGAACGAAACAATTAATTGAAGTAAAATTTCGCATTCATCCGGAAACTCTGGGTGATCAAATTGGATAGAGAGACAATGTGATAAAGGCTAGAATGTTGATACATGATGTAAACGAAGACCCCTTTTATACTCTTGTGAAGTATCTTCATAAATACGTCGGTTTGTTGATGGTAAAACAGAATAATGGTTACAAACATCCTGTCACACAGAGACAGAGAGATTTGACTCACTCGTCACTCAGTGCCTGCCATTCCCTTCAACTTCAAGCCAAGCGATGACGCCCACTCTGCCGTCGTAAGGGCAAACGACGAATGGTCCTGCGCAGGTACCGAGGCAAATTTTTCAGGAGAGGCAAAAACAGTTTTCACTTTATAACTCTTCTATTTTTCACTCTTTTAAGCTGTAATTCACCATATATCTGATTAAGGTGTTCATGAAAAAGTTTCTAAAGTTTGAATGGTTTAGGTAAAGGCCACCTCTGTTCTCACCCTGGGTGAGAATAGTGCTGGCGAGTCTTTTGGCTATTCTCACCCGGTGCGCGTTCACCGTTATAGCCTAGATCTAGATCTAGGCCAACCAATTTTGCGTTCACCCTTAAACACAGAATTCTACACTGTGATAACAGAAAAATTGTAGAATTCTGTGCCGTGAACAAACGTTCCATTACTACTGTTAGCCTACTAAAAGCGTACAATTTTGTCTGTGGGCAGTGGAGAGAGAGAGAGAGAGGAGTAGCGCGAGAACTTCCGGGCAAAACAAAATGGCGACCCGCGTAGTTCGGCTCGATTCGAAAAGTTAAATAGCCGTAGCATCTTTGTAGACGACCAAATAGAGGAATATCATTCAGTAGCTACAAGACCACATGTATGTGCCATCATTCGTATCTGTTCCTTGTGTCCATTATTATTATTTCCCTTATTTGTCAATCATATTCATCTGCTTTATTTCTGTTCCGTTTCTGTCCCAGTCATGCATCGTCTGACGTATGTCTTCATTGTGCTTGATTATTAAAGTCCTCGTCAAGTCACAGAGAGTGTTGACATTTATTTATGAAGACATAAGAGATACATCATGACCACCATCCCTTGCCCTGCCCCGGACTGCGACATGGAGTGGCCTGCATCTACGCCGACCGAGGTGTTGACACGCCTCATTGACATCCACGCCACCACAGCCCATGCAACACGAGCGAATGCACCGACTGCGGCAGCCAAGGCTGAGAAAGTGCGACGCCCTGTAGTGTCTGCATCCGGAACGAGCGAGGCGTGGTCATACTTCACCCAACGGTGGGCCGACTACAAACAAGCGGCTCGCCTCACTGGTGCAGACATCGTCTTCCAGCTTCTCGAGTGCTGCGATGAGTCGCTATGAAAAGATCTCACAAGGACATTCGGCGCCCTAGCCTCCAGCGAAGAGGACACTGTCCTAAAGAACATCAAGAGCCTGGCGGTGCGCCAGGAAAACATCATGGTAGCACGAGTACAGCTACATCAAATGAAGCAAGACCGGGACGAGCCTGTCAGAGCCTTCGCCGCCCGCCTCAGGGGCCAGGCTGGGGTTTGCAACTTCAAGATAAAATGCCCTAGGTGCCCTCCAGATGTCCACGAACCCAGCGTGGACTATAGCGATATGATGAATCGTGACGTCCTCATCCGAGGTCTAATTGATGAGGAGATCCGACTTGACATATTAGGAGAGTCAAAGCAGGACATGTCCCTTAAGGATGCACTCTGCTACGTGGAGGCGAAGGAGAGTGGCAAGAGGTCAGCCAGTCGCCTCGTTGATAGCTGCTCCTACACCACGGCAGTGGCCACAAGCTCCTACAAGCGCAGTGGGAAGCTCAGCACTCAGGGCAACTTGTTCCACAGTAAGGGCCAAGCGTTCCCCTGCAATTACTGCGGCAAACTGGACCATGGGAATGGTAGACAGGAACGTATGAAGAAGTGTCCGGCATTTGGTAAAAGATGCACCAGGTGTGGCCTATCCAATCATTTCGCCAACCTCTGCCAACAGTCGTCACGGAATCGCAACCCCACCAATGCCCTGGATGACTCTGCTGCCGCCTTTGACAGTCTATGCGGTGCAGATTCCGCCACACCAGTGTCTAATGCGCACTCTGTATCCCTAGACCATCATGTATACAACGAGTTTTGCAGGGCATGGGAGAAGCGAGCATCCGACCCTCGGTCTTTTGGGAACGTCACCATCCAGGCAGTGCCTTCAGACGCCCAATCTCTCGGCTTCCCGCCATCTCTGAGAGGCAGCAACTCTCCCGTCAAGTACCAAGCTATGGTAGATACTGCGTGCCAGTCGTGCCTGGCGGGCGTAGCACTCTTGACTAGGATGAGCCTCACTCGCCGTCATCTCCTCCCTGTCAACATGAAGATGACAGCTGCGAATCGTGGGGCCATTGACATCATCGGAGCCCTTCCCCTTCGTATTTCTGGTACATCTCCGTCCAACACCAAGCTGAGGACCCACCAGATGGTGTACTTCACCACATCCACTGGTCGGGTATTCCTAAGCAAGCAAGCCTGTGTGGCTTTGGGAATAATCCCTCCTAGCTTTCCGACCATTGGCGCCACCAGTGCAGCTATCAATTCGAAGGACAATCCGACTTGCGGGTGCTGACACCGCCAATCACCTCCGCCACCACCAACCTCCCTCCCGTTTCCTGCCACAGAGGAGAACAGAGAGGGCTTGGAGCAGTGGCTCCTCAAGGCTACATATCATCCGGGGATGGATACAGCCGCCACTTCGATGAGATCGTTGCCGACTTCCCCCACAAAACCAAATGCATTGACGACACCCTTATGTGGTCAAACTCTATTGAGGAAGCCTTTTTTCAGGCCGTCAAGTGGCATGACCTATGTGGCACCAATGGCATCATACTCAACCCATCCAAGTTTAAATTCGCCAAAACTACGGTTGAGTTTGCAGGTTTCGAAATAACTCCCTCCACCGTGCGCCCATGTGCCCGCTACCTGGAGGCCATTCGACATTTCCCCACACCTCGGAACATCACCGACGTCAGGAGCTGGTTCGGTCACATCAATCAGGTATCCTATGCCTTCGCTTCCGCTGAACGCATGCTCCCATTCCGGGAAGCGCTGAAGCCGGGAAAACGCCTCGAATGGGCAGAGGAGCTCGGCCGTCTGTTTGAATGGTCAAAGGAGGCCATCAGCAACGAAATCCACCAAGGGGTTGAAATATTTGACAAGAAGAAACCAACTTGCCTTGCCACCGACTGGAGCAAGGATGGCATAGGCTTCTGGCTCTTCCAGAAACATTGTACTTGTCTTTCGGAAAAGCCATTTTGCCGCAAAACTGGCTGGAAGATCACCCTGGTCGGTAGTCGATTCACATCAGGAGCCGAGTCCCGCTATGCGCCCATAGAAAGTGAAGCCCTGGCTGCGGTTAATGCACTAGACAAAGCACGCCATTTCACCTTGGGTTGTTCCGACCTGATCGTGGCGGTGGACCACAAACCTCTTTTGAAGACGTTTGGGGACCGGTGTCTCGACGATATCCCCAATCCCCGCCTCAGGAACCTCACGGAGAAGTCCCTTAGATATCGCTTCCGCATCGTCCACATCCCCGGTCTACGCCATGCTGCAGCAGATGCCGTCTCCCGCAGACCAGTGGGCAGCCCTAACACTCTCAGGCTCCCTGATGCTGCCGCTCCCATTCTGCTCCCTGATGACCCTCCCTTGACACCTGAACTGCCACACGACTTTCTTTCTGCCATCTGCACCCAGGAACTGGACGACACCAACCAGGTATGCTCCAAACCTGACCTCGCTCCAACTGAGGTGATCAAGTCAGTGACTTGGGACGAGATTCGACTTGCAACATCCAGCGACTCTACAATGACTGCTTTGAGTAACACTATTGAGGATGGGTTCCCTGAAGACAGGACTTCTCTGTCCCCTGATCTTCGCCCATACCATCAATTCCGGGAGTTCCTCACTCACGACATTTGATGGTGTCATCCTGTACCACGACCGGGTAGTCATCCCCCCGTCGCTCCGTGAGCGAGTCCTCCAGTCCTTACACTCTGCTCACCAGGGTGTGTCCCAAATGTGCTCTCGAGCTGTGGCCTCGTTTTTCTGGCTCGGCATGACCCCGGCCATCACTGAAGTGCGGACCCGCTGTCAGTCATGCAACCGCATGGCACCTTCCCAGCCGAGTGCACCTCCCACCCCTCCAATAGCACCGGCATACCCGTTCCAATGTATTGCGGCGGATTATTTTCATCATCGAGGCCACAGCTACCTAGTTGCAGTCGACAGGTACAGTAACTGGCCTATCGTTGAAGAAGCCTCCCATGAACTGACATCGGACGGAGGCCCAGAGTTCACGTCCCTGGCAACCTCCACCTTCCTTTGCAACTGGGCTGTCCACCACAGGGTCTCTTCAGTCGCCTTTCCCCAATCTAATTGTCGCGCTGAAGTTGGAGTAAAGACAGTGAAACGGTTGATCGCTGACAACACAGGTGCCCAAGGATCTTTAAACACTGACAAGTTCCAGCGCGCAATGCTGCAATACAGGAACACTCCTGATCGTGACACCCACCTATCCCCAACGATGTGTATCTTTGGACGTCCAATACGGGACTTCATCCCCATCCACCCAGGGAAGTATCAGCCTCACAGTACCTGGCGTGAAACCATTCTGTCGCGAGAGGAGGCACTGAGGAACCGGCACATGCTCACCGCTGAGCGCCTCTCTGAGCACACTCGCATCTTACCTCCACTCGTCGTCGGTGACTGTGTGCGCATACAGAACCAAACGGGAACCCACCCGACCAAATGGGACAAGACGGGCATTGTAGTCGAAGTACGTCAATTTGACCAGTACGTCGTTCGAGTGGATGGCTCTGGCCGCGTCACTCTTCGCAACAGAAAGTTCCTCCGCAACTACATGCCTGTGGTCCCACGCTCACCACTGACAATGATCCCGGGTGGCACCTCACCACCACAGTCAGTGCCTCAGAATATTCACACCCCCGAGCATACCAAGCCCAGCGTGACCTCGCCGCCCTCTCCTTGCCCGGATCTACCACAACCAGCTGGCGTTCAGGACCCCCCAACACACGATCCATCGATGCCTACTGTCCCCGAATCCGGGCAAGAATTAGCACCTGATCCACGCCCTGCTGTCGAGACGGTGGTTCCACAACCTCAGGCTCAAGCCACCCCGCGTGCTCTACGTTCGCTCCAGCCGCACAACGCCCCTGGCATACAAGAGCAAGATGCTCCCATAAGCGTGAGCACACCTCCAGGCGTCACTCGGCGATCAGCAAGGCTATTGGCCAGACAGAGCCCCAAGCCAATTGACTCCAAATCTTAGTCTGATTCAAACATTCATTGATCAATCATTTGTTCCTTGTTATATCACCATTATTTCTTGACATTACATCAGTTTTTTCTGTTCTACTCCAAAGACTTGGGGGGGGGGGGGGGGGGGGCGTAGAGGAATATCATTCAGTAGCTACAAGACCACATGTATGTGCCATCATTCGTATCTGTTCCTTGTGTCCATTATTATTATTTCCCTTATTTGTCAATCATATTCATCTGCTTTATTTCTGTTCCGTTTCTGTCCCAGTCATGCATCGTCTGACGTATGTCTTCATTGTGCTTGATTATTAAAGTCCTCGTCAAGTCACAAAGAGTGTTGACATTTATTTACAAATTAATTTACTTTTGTGTTTTAACATCATTTTTTAACTTTGTTTTGGTCAATTTGATCGTCCACACCGATAGACAGTATTCAGAAAGAGAGAGAGAGAAGAGGGGAGGAGTAGATCTTGCGAGAACTTCCGGGCAAAACAAAATGGCGATCCCCGTAGTTCGGCTCGATTCAAAAAGTGAAATAGCCATAGCATCTTTGTAGTCGATAAAATTAGCTTACTTAATTTTGTGCTCTAACGTAATCTTTTCTTTGCCTTTATCCATTTGATCATCCATATCGATAGAAAGTATTCCGAAATTAGGAAAAACAGGTCTTGTTTCACACCGGGTGAGAATAGCCTACGGTGGCAAGTCTCACCCGCGGTGAGAGGTCGATCGTATAAATCTATTCTCACCCCAGGTGAGAATAGCCACTTCCTTAGGAAAAAAGTAGCAAAGTTATTCGACATTCGTCGTTCTCCCTTACATTGCGCACATGCAGGTGAGCCTTGCGATGTAAGCGAAAACGACGAATGGTACGGTTCGTCGTTCTCTTTTACACTCGTGAACGTTTATGGGCGTAGGCGATGGTCATTTGTGACGCATTATTGACAGTAATGACTGTGTACTGGTTACTACAAATAAAAATAAGACGTGTATAGTGTATACAAACTAGAGATCTAGCTATTATGCGTATAAAGTTAGGTGTTTGTTATATCCCAATTGTAACTCGGTAAACGATCTTCGTTTCCCTTCCTCACTTGGTTAAATGCTAGTGCTAAACACAGTCAGTGTACAAATCAGATAAGCACACATTTTCAACCGCTTGATTTAAAACTGTCCCATTCGGAACCAAAGTTTGGTCTCCACGATATCTCTCTATTGCATTCTCTTCAGAAGCGAGTTTTACTTTTATTTTCGCTAATTGCAAAATTTTCCCTGCACGACCAAAGGGATCAACAATGTTACAATGTCAATAATACGATCAGATCATTGCAAAGTCAAACTTTCACGTAAGAAATGTAACAATCTGACAAGACTGTTTCACAAAAGCTTTCAGGACAGGTAATGTGACGCTTTGTCTTTAATTAAGGATTCAGTTGAACGGATCGGAAAACATACCACAAAGTAGAGATCGACAAGGACAGTTTGAATCTGCAAGACATTATACTCGATCGTAACGTCCATCAAGCACATTATACTCGATCGTAACGTCCATCAAGTCATAAAAAATCGTAAAGTAAGACTAAGTGTCGCCACAATACGTCCACTTTTTAAGTTCGACAAAGAAATTTACTCTCATAACGCAGTTTCATTAATTGCTTGGTAATTCTATAATGATGTCGACCAGTGACACGTGCTAGACTAATTGCAGCACTATAACCATCGTTGGGATTTGGGATGTCAAATGACTGGACAGCAAACTAACATGACGTTAGTCTGTGAACATCTGGCAGACACTATGCAGTGCTAATAAATTTCTCCCTAAATACTTTTTTGACCCTCCCATCCCCACCCCTTTACCCCTGTTCCCATCCGTTTTCCCCTCTCTCCCGCCTGCTCTTGTCAATTCACACCATCAGCATAGGCCTAATACGTGAAGACAGACAGAAAGACACACTATGTGATACATTCTTATAAACCTGGTCGATTCTACTCTGGGGGAGGGGGTGGTGGTGTATTTGTTTGCAAAAAAACTAGTATGTTTGTACTGACGCAACAGTGACCAATTGTCATTCGTCGCCCATGCCGAATTTGCCCAACGGCAGAGCCCAGGGGACAATGCCGAACGAGCAGTGATCCTTGACCGATCGACCATTCGTCGTTCTCCCTTACACTGAGCCGTGGCCCGGAGTTCGCCAGTGTAAGGGAAAACGACGAACTCTCAATTACGCAACAACGGATTAGGATATGACAAACATTTTTACACCATCAGATGCAGAATTAAATACTCTATGAAATATATAAAAATAACAAATTCGAAAAATTTTCACCATTCGTCGTTTTCCCTTACGACGGCAGCACTGCCTGACGTATTAATTCCAGGAATGCCTAAATATAATTGTATGTTTCTTTTCATTTGTTCTTTTCATTTTTTTTAAAGACGGCCTATATTACATTGTGTTGACATTAGAACTTGGCGAGCCTTAGAATCTGTTCTTCATCTCTTGCTTTGTTGTTTCTTTAGAAACTGCCTCAACTGTTAGTTCTTGTTCGAGAAAGCTAGAATCTAGATCTAGATCTCTTCTCTAGAGAATCTAGAGTCCAGATCTAGATTCTAGTGCATGATATTGAAAGTCTACAATTAACCCTATCCATACGCCCTGGGGAGGAATTCCGTAATGAGCGACCACACTATGAAACAGAGTAGAAAATAGAGGGTTAGGGGTACGGTTTGGGGTGGGGGTAGTGGTCGGGTTAGGGGTTGTGTCAGGTTTGGGGTAGGGGCTGGGTCAGGATTAGTGTTAGAAGGCCTCTTTGCATTTGTTGGGGTTGTCACTCGTTACGGAAGTCCTTCCTCATATTGTACCCCCGAGGTTGTATTCTTCACATTTTAGATTAGAATACTTCTAGAATCTATATATTCTAGTAGGAAGATCTCTTTGAAACTTTCAGTATTTCTCAAAAAATCGTTTTGATAGTTAAAGTAATGATAGACTACTATGCAAAGCGGATTAACGAGTAAATTTCCTCTTTGGAAAGTGGTGGCACAGAGTTCCCCACGTCGTGTGGAAACGATAGTAAAACACAATGAGTTAAATAACACTGTAAAACCCTTGGTGTATGGCGCTGAGACCTGGACAGCGGAAAGCCATTCAAATATCATATTAATCATTTTAATAGCCTATAGTTTCTATGTGAAATACCTCAGCCGGAGAATTCCTGGTAGCAAAGTATATAAGAAGAGGCTAGCCATACTTAATGACGGCTAGACTGCTAGCGTACTTATTAATGATGGCTAGATCTAGACTGACAAACAGCAAAAAATAGGCCTACTGAATTGTAATTTTTAGTTTGCAATACCCATTAAAGTATTTTTAAGACGAAACCAAAAGGTGCCTTACTGACAGTGCATGAATTTTAAACCTGAATAATTTTATTATGAGACCTGTATTCTCAGGTTTCTAATAGGGCCTTAAAAGTATGGCTAGACTGCTCCCGTACTTAAAGTGCGGCTAGACGGCTAGGCTAGGCTTACTTGGACGGTTAGACTGGCAGGCTAGCCGTACTTAATAGTGATGGTTGATTTGTAAATAAAATTTTAGTTTGCAATAACTAAATTAAAATATTTGTATTTCAGACGAAACCAAAAGGTGCCTTACTGACATGCATATTAAACCTGAATAATTACTAGATATAATGAGACCTGTGTGCTCAACAGGTTTCTGTCAATAAAAAAAGGTCTAACCTAGATCTATGTACGGCTAGACTGGCAGGCTAGCCTAGCCACTTCGAAATATAAATAGCAGGATGATCTACACCTGTCACATCCCAGTTTTCAAAAGGGCAATTTAGGTATGCAGAGTCTGTTTTCTAAAGCTCAAAGAGCTCAACTTCTTCACTGGGATGGCCATTTTTCATTATTTAAGAAAGAATAGTAATTTTCTTTCATTTTTATCAGTTTAATACGAATTTCAACTTATAAATCTGTTTCAAATTATTATTAGGCCTAGCTGTTTTTCTTTGGATATTCTATGTTTTTTAAAATATATATGAACTATCGTCAAGATCTCATGCATTTTAATACATATACTTGCGTAGTAATATTTTGTGCATTTTAACTCACTCAGCCCTCAGTTCAGACCCGGTCTACCTCTGGCTGTGCCTGAGTGACCGCTAGTGGTTTTAAGTTGTTTTTGTAAAGTCGGAAAAAAATACTAATTGAATTTCAATCGCCGCAATATTTCATACTAAATTTGTTTAGGCATTAAATGGACTATTACCGTTAATTTAAGAATATTTGATAGTCTGTGAGATATTGCCATTTGAAAAAGGTCAGCAACGTGCACTAAAAAATGGCTTGGATGAAAGACCAAGACTCGTTCTCTTTTCCCACTTCGTCAGGGAGGTGTCCCCCTTTCCCCCCGCCCCTTTTTTCCCCAAGTTAAAAAAAGATCTATGGGAATTCCCCCCACCGTTTTTTCCTATGATTTCATGGTTTGCTGTTACACATTATTATATTAAGATTGAAATTTCTTTTTAACCATTGATTTGCAATGTTTTGGGGGGGGGGGGTCCCCTTATTTGGCAGCTGTTTAACATAATTCAATTTCATTTTGAACTATTTTTATTTGCTTGTTAATTTTTTTTGTAGGTCTTGAGGCTCAGGTCAAGAATGATGACAATGTATCTCAGCAGTGACACAAAACTTCCATTCATCTGAAAGCAACATCTTGTTTGCTGTGATGGCGCTGAGAGACACTGTCGGCAAGTGGCATGCAGCCATGTGTCTCTTCCAGGCTGGTCAAGTAACGGCTGCTATCCGCAAGCTCCTAGAGGTCAACAATGCGTCTGCCAAAGTACTCCACAATATCGGATGTTTGCACTTGTCTGAAGGCCGGAATGAAGAGGCAATTAAAGTAAGTTTGGGGGGGGGGGGGGGGGGGGGGGCGAGTATGATAGCTCGCTACAGACTGGCGTCTTACCAAGTAAAGGGGGGGTTCAATTGTAGTTTCAAAATATTTGAATTGTTTGTCTAAAGTTACCGTTCAACTCCCTTTGCCTTGAACTTCTGCTTAGGATGTTTATGTATGGAGTGCGTATTCCTTTTTACTATAAAAAAGAGAATCTTTTATGTGACACATTGTTTTTAGGTGCACCTGAAGTTAGAACCTTTTTTCCTCAATAAGAGGAGAGGGTTTGTAATGGCATGATTTATAGTTTTTGATGTGTTCAGTTGTTCTGTGTTTTGTTGTTGTTGTTTTAAAAATAAAACAACCACAGTCGACTATGGACGAGTTGATGTCATCGGGAGAGGGGAAAAAAAGATCAACTCATCCGAAGTTCAACTTAATCGTTGGGACCTGTAAAGAAGAAGAGGTACTGGGACCCAAGTAAAAGATCAACTTATCCGAAAATCAACTCAAGCGAGTTCAACACAAGCAGAGTTGTCTCTAAAAGCAAAAAAACATTTCTTTCCTTGCCATAATATATAAATGTGTATGACATTAAGTCTTTAAATAGCCTAGAGCAAAACATTTGTAACTGATTCATTGATTCAATTTTTTACGCTGTTAATGTTTAATTGAAGTCTTGAGAATAGCTGTAGTTGAAGAATGTGTTTACAATCATAGGGTTTAAGAAAGCTGTGGACTGATTTTGTCTCTACTACTCATTGTTATTACTCCAAGGTCTTTACAGTTTGTTAAAATTACAATTGTTTTCTGATATGGAAGTGCTGGGTGTTATTCCAAAGGCCCGTATTCCAAATTGTGATTATAGTTTGGACTGTTCGTGGTTCTATGATGTAGCCAGAGTACAAACATATGAAAGTATTTATTTTTGCTTAAATGATAACATCAAAGGGGTCAATGATAATATCAAAGGGGACTCTGGAGAAGTAAATGTTGGAGAGGGATGCATAGTCATTTTTGCTGCACATATGTTGCAGACACTTTTTTAAATTTGGTACGGTAGTCTGATAGCTCAGTGAGCATTATGCTGTTCTGCTGTACAGATGAGCTTTGTTCAGTTTTCCAGAGGGAATTCTTGAACTGCAATTAGTCAGGGAGTTTTCAAGGCTCTCCAACTCCAACCACTGGCTCAGTCTAATTGAAGATGGAATTTGAATTGGGAAGTCCTTCCTTTCAGACAGCTTTATCATGTTTATAAAAGGGCATTAAACCCATGCCATACTTTCCAAAAGTAAGCCTACTGAAATGCAGTTGGACAGATATTCTCGTACTGTATTTTCAGTTATTTTCTACGGCTGTGGACAAAGACAAATATCTTGCTGCTGCTTATTACCAAAGGGCTGTTTCCTACTTACAGCTACAGAGGTTTGTTTATATGGTTATTTTATATATATATAAACAGTTGAGCATGGATATCTCAAACACATTTGAGGTTGACAGTTATGTGTTCAACACATCCATATTTAAGTAAACCATGATAACGAAAAACAAGAGAGATATTGAAGAAAATCAAGAGAAGTAACGGTGACGGTATAACGATCGGGAAATATATCACTGCCATTGTGAAAAGTATCTTGTATGAGGTTAGGCTACTGGATTTAAAATCTTGAATTTTGCAATTCGTACGTTTTTTTGTATTGATACGGATAGAAGGATGGATTGTGCGCCTTGTTCGATGTTGAAGCCAAAGAAAAGAAGAGACTGATGTGAATGGGCCTTTTATAACGATAAATAATAATTGCTCTTGTGTCAGATCCTGATAATGATGATGTAACCAACAATGGTCAGAACCTGCCACTCTTCCTTTGTGACCCTTCCTTTGTGTGTAATCACTTCCTTATCCATACCTTCACATTCAAACAGCCACACACACACACACACTCACACACACACACAAACACACACACACATGCACACACACACGCGCGCACACACACACACACACACACACACACACACACACACACACACACACACACACACACACTCACACACAAACATGATTCACACACCACGTATGGCTCAATGCATCACTACACTGTCCTCGATCACACAGTATCACCCACCACCCACCCTCACATGACTAGATTTAAGGAAGTTCTACCAGCACCTTATGCATAGTAATACAGTGTGTTTATCATGCTGTGCAGGGATGAGCATAATGGACTCATGTAACCTTATTCATAGTACTCATCATGATGATGAGTGTGACTGTTTTCCATCGTGCGCGCAGGATTATTTGAACTCGGGACAATTGTGAGAAAAAAATTATCCGGCTTTTTGGGATGAGCCGTTTGACTCACATGTGCGGTGTTTGAGAATATCTTGCTGCTTAAACAAAGAAAATGTAGAAATTCAGTCTAGGAATGACACATTGTTTGAGCTATCCGTAAACTGGAGTTTTGCGTGTTTGCATCTGTTCTTGACTGTATTGGTATTGTATATCTCTTTATTTCTACATGATGACCTAAGTTGTCCACACATTTTGCCCCTCACTTTAATTGGCAGCGTATTATCACAATTAAAATTAAAACTATAGTATAGCAAACAAGCGCATAGCAAATAAAGCACAGAGCAAACAGATTTTCATTCAGGTTACATTTTCTTTCTTATTAATTTTGTATTCAAAATATACACAGAGAGCAAACATTTCACGGTAGAGGAAAAATATCGGCATCAGCAATTCAACACAACCGCAAATTTAGTTTAATGAAGTTAATCTAGCTATGTGGGAAGAGAGGGAGGGAGAGGGCAAAGAATGAGTGAAAGCCAAAGACCTCTTTGTATAGTCAAGGGCAAAAGTGTTGCCGAAGGATGTGTTAATTGCATATGAAGAGTCAATGGAAAAAATGGGAAGTCACAAGCTGGAAATAGTGAGGGTATCAATTTTGAATGCGTTTGGACTCATAACTGTATTTCTGTTTAACAGTTGGTTCATTATCAATGTTAGATTTCCCATTCAACAAACATAACAATAAACCACCAATCAAACAATTAAATGCAGTTATGAGTCCACCGGCTTTTAAAATTGACACCCTCACAGTTTTCTGTTTGTGACTATGGCCATTTTTCCTGTGTGCTCTTCATATGTCAAAGAAGTATTCAGTGATAGATTTAGCCTGCACATTTCAGTTGTGTGTGGGGAGTCTGAGGTTGCGTGAAAGCACATATCCAGTATTATCGCCATATGTCAGCAGCCAGTGCACTTCCTCTTCGGCAGAGATTACACACTACACAACAGATACAGCATGCTGCAAAGTTAGGTCTAGGTGAAGTTATAATAGAACCATGGTAGAGTAAAAGAAACGGAAAGGCTTCATGATTGAAGTAGACATCTGATCCCAGCAGAGGTGGATAAAAAGTCAGTGTCAAAAACCTAAATGTCTGCAAAACGCTGTTCAAACAACTATGAACACAGCAAGCATGTTGGCATAACATGAGGGGCATAACTCATGGGAAATTTCAGCCAAATTTGTCAACATTGTGTATCTCCCTTGATATAGGCTGATTTTTAAAAATGTTATGGAGAGAGTACCTTTTGATTTGATATTTATATCTTTATATATATTTTTTTATTATACTTTTTTAATTAGTTGTTTGTATTCTGCTTCTCTGAATATTCTTGCACATCTGTATATAAGTCTCAAATCCTAGGTCTGAAAGTGCACATCACTTTCCATTTTCTCCTGACGGTAGTAATTAAGCCTTTTGATTTAAATTTTACGGTTTCAGGTTCAATTTCTTGTTGCACTTCAAAAGACTTATGTGCAAATTTGTCTTCATTGAGCCTTATTAAGAAGAGCAAGGGATCTGTAGTGTATTCTCACGAGCCTTCCCTCTCAGAGGGATATAGGACATTAGAATGTCCATGTAACTCTCGACCTTTGACCTTTCAGACATGACAGAGCAGAGCTGGATTTCCTCACTGCCAAATCCATGACGCCCGCAGACGGCATCGACTATCGACAGCTTGGGGCAAGTGTTCTCTTGACTGTAGAGCATGTAAGTTGGAAGTCACCGCATTCATTGTTTTCTTATTGTTTCCATATATAGATATGTGCAAGTCCAGTGTTTTTGACTCGACTCTTAGTACCGGTACAGGTAATAATGAAATACTCAAACTGGTACTTGCAAGGGTTAATTACTAAAGTTCTTTCACACCCTTATTTCCAGACATCTCGCTACCTTAGAATGACAAAGTTCTTTCTGACATTTTTGGCCATTTCGTGTTACTAAGACCATGAGGTCAGATACCAAATATTTTATCTGCTTTATCAAAATCGTAAGACTAGTCGGAGTCGTTATCAAGATATATCTAGAACTGCATTCGAAAAAGCTGGACTTGTTGTGAAACTCAAAATCTTCAACGTCAAAATTCTCTAAACTAGATAACAAGCAAATAGAACTTTTTAATTTCGAGGTAGCAATCTGTAGATCTCGTGTGTTCCAAGCATATTCTTCCTCGTATAGATGGTTATGTCATGACTTGTTATAGTCAATTGATCTACAATTTTCTGGACCTGAGATACAACCTGTAAGTTAGAGTAGTTTTCTCTTCCAAGGTCTGAAAGATCTCCTTGAATTTGCTCCAGATATATCTTTGTGAGTTCTGAAACGGAAAATGTAAAATAATAGATTTCAGTATTATATATTATATGGCATTTTGAAAGTATGCTGTACTGGCTTTTTTGGGGGCTGACTTCATAATATTTTTATTAGCTTCCTAGGAAACATCAGTGCACACACACACACACACACACACACACACACACACACACACACACACACACACACACACACACACACACACACACACACACACACACGACGTAATATCTTGGAAGAGC